>NW_006297573.1:2723255-2737440 GCF_000327345.1 Myotis davidii
CCAAAGGGCCATGGCCTTTCAGATTAAGTCCTTTCTTCATATTTTATAGGAACTGGGATGCTGAGGTGCCCTTTCAGCAAAGGTGGGACCTATGCTGGGAGGGTGGGGAGAGGATCGGGGCAGATACTCTCCTCACAGGCTGATGACTGGGATTCCCAGCCAGGGATCCCAACTTTCAACCAAATGAATGACAAGATTTAAAATGTAAAATAATTGGGAGTTGGCACGAGGATTCAATAAATCATTGCATTAGGAAAAACTCCTGGCATTAATAGCAGTCATAAATGTTATCTAGCTGTAGCAGCTGCAGCCAGAGCAGTAATACTATGAAGCCAATGAAAACTCAGACTATGTTGGCTTTTTTTGCAGACATTTCTTAGTTAATTGTAGGTTGCAGGTTATAACCCAACCTATCTCGGCTGGAAGGAAAGGCAAAGAGGAAGAAGAACAATTTTACAATTTAGTCCAGATTGGTAGGGGGGGACGGTAGTTTCCTCCCCTGGGTTGGAGAGGGAGGGTGTAGACAGCCTGGAGGCCCCACCAGTCCTTGTGGGAAGCAGACAGTGCAGTAGCATCCAGCCAAGAAAGCCGAGGGGAAGCGTGAGGCCAGAGCGCCTTTGAACAGAGCCGGCCAAGTTTTAGGCCTAAGCTGCACTATGGGATCTCTCCCCTCCCCACTGTCTTCTAAACTTCATCCATTAAGGAACCGACTGGCTGGTCCTTGGTGTTGGAGGACTGGGCCCAAATCTATGTGGATACTTTTCTTTTTTTAATAAAAAAATTTTGTATTATGATAAAATAACTTAAAATTTGCCATCTTAGCCATTTTTAAGTGTACAATTCAGTGACATTAAGGACCTCGGCAATATTGTGCAACCGTCACTGCTGTTTCCAAAACTGGTCATCACTCCAAATATGTTGGTGATTTTTGCCTCCCCTGACTCACAGAATGATAATTCCATAATTTAATATGACAGCTAAAGGGACCTTCGAGATTACCTCCCATCACCTCATGTGTACAAAAAAGGAAACGGATCCTCATAAAAGTTTTATTCCAGGCCACAGGGCTAGGTGAGGGTGGAGCTGGAGCGCAAACCCACACTTCTTGATGCCTAATCAGGAGCTCAGTCGCCCAGGAATTGTGTCCATCATAAACTCTGTTTTGTTTCATCTCTTTCTAGCTACCTAGATTAATTAGGCTCTTGCAGAGGTCATAATGTCCAAGGCCTACAGGCACAAGACAGACACTGACAAGGTGTTCCTCGGATATGTGAATTAACAAATCCCCCCAGCAACACAAGGGCAGCCAGCTTTAACATTATTGCCATGCAGATGGCCAATTTTTAAAAGAAAAGCCAAAAATTTAAATTTTTTTTATGTGAGATGTTTTACTATTAAACACTAGAGGCCCAGTGCATGAAATTCGTACACTGGGAGGGTGGGGGCAGGACAGGGGTCTCTCAGCCTGGCCTGCCCCCTCTCGCAGTCCAGGAGCCCTAGGGGGATATCCAACTGACGGCTTAGGCCTGCTCCCCTTTGGACATCCTCAGTGCTGCTGCACTCGCCAGCCATGAGCCCAGCTCAGGGCTTCTGGCTGAATGGTGTTTCCCCTGTGGGAGTGCACTGACCACCAGGGGCCAACTCCTGCATTGAAAGTCTGCCCCCTGGTGGTCAGTGTGCATCATAGTGACCAGTCTTTCCGCTGTTCCATTGATTTACATATCAGCCTTTTATTATACAGCAGGTCCTCGGATAACGTGAGAGATCTGTTCCTACTGCACGACGTAATGCGATTTTCACCGTAAGTCGGAACCCACCTACACAAGCACCTACGTCACTCACATGGAGCACATGCACAGCAGTAATGACGTGAAACAGTAAAAAAAAAATTAAAAGAAAGATCACAATTCCTGACCTTTACTTGTGGTAATAATAAAAAACATAAAGCACATATGTACATACGTCAAAATGACAGAATTTTTTTTTTTTTATAAATAAATGGGAGATGGTGATGTAACCACGAAACGACGTATGTCGAGTCTGACGTAACCCGACGACTGTCTGTATGGGATTATATGGGAGAAATAAAAACATGTTCAGAGGTTATAGGCATTATTCAGAGCTCCGTGCCTGCAGAAAGCAAGGTGTGTTGTGTACGAGTCATGAGAGAAATAAGAGTCCAGATGGCATGGGGTAGACACAGGGTGATGTCTATTGGATAAGTGAATAAATGCCCTGTGCATCCACTCCATCACTTTTCCCCACAGGCTAGAACACTGGAGGGATTCAAGAAACACCTGTAAAGAAGATCCTTGTGTTTGCTGGGAAGTTAGGAAATTAGCCAACCAAGTCACTTATTTCCTTTTTCACTCGTTGCTTTATTGACTCAAAAATTCCTTGATCATATATTGTGTACCAGGCTCTGTGCCAGATACTGGATAAAAAAGGACAGAAGTGCACAGCCCTTGCCCTCCAGGAACTCACCAGCTCATGTGAACAACTATAACACAAGTCATAACTGTTATCAGAGGAGAATGCCCAGTGCGTGTGTAATGCAAGTACACAGGTGGGAGGGCTGGAAATGGCTTACCAGTGACAGGCTACAAACAGAGGTTGAAAAAAAGGAGATGATTGGTAGATGGCGATTAATTCTCTACAATTCTGCACTCCTCGTGTCTATATTAGGAATGCTGCTAATGAATGGTGGTAAGCCTATTTGTTCAATTGACCCTTTAGTTTTTAGTGTACCTCCTAAGACTACAGTTCTCTTTAAATTCTTATGTTCTTGTCCCCTTCTTAATGACTAAAGGTAATAGCTATGGAAATATATGAAGATTTATTTACAAGGCTATTTATTATATTATTTTAATAGTAAAAAATCAGAAATGAGAAACCAGAGAATTGATTAAAAATTATACAACAGAATACTTTACAGTTATTTATAATTGTGTTTAAAGAATATATGATTACATGGGGAAATATACAAAATGTAATGTTAAGTTGTGAAAAGAATACAAAATTGTATGTTTAATACCAGATTTAATATATATACTAATCTCTTTTATTTAATATATATATGGAGAGAGAGAGAGAGAGAGAGAGAGAGATTAGTTTGCATAGATAAATATACTAAAATGTTTACTGTGGATTTTTAATGTCATAACTATAAATATTTACATTTTTCTTTGTTTTCCAAACATTTCACAATGACTATTACTTTTTTTAAAAAGTTAATTTACAATGTTATTTTGGACACATAAGTTATTTGTCTAGCTAGACAACTTGTCTGAGATGTGTTCCCAAACTCCCACTCTAAGTCTAGAAGGTCATGGACCTACGTGTACAAAATGATGCCATCCACTCACCTATAGCCAGTGGGTCCATAAGTCATCTGATGAAAGCAAGGTTAATCAGATTACATTTTCTGAAAATGCAGAGAGTAAAAGGATTCTCAAGTCAAGTGTCTTTTCTAATGGAAGATCCTATCTAATAAAAGAGAAACATGGTAATTAGCCATACATCCGCTACCCTTCCCATTGGCTAATCAGGGCGATATGCAAATTAACTGCCAGCCAAGATGGCAGCCGGCAGCCAGGCAGCTTGAAGCGAACATGAGGCTTGCTTACTTCAGTGACAGAAGACTCCAACGTTCCCCGCCTGCCACTGCCGGCCTCTGAGCTTGCAGTTTGAAACATTGTTACAAATATAGAAGCTAAACAAAACCCCAGAAACCTGCTTTCAGCCAGCCGGGATCTCAGAGTTGGAGTTGAAACAGTGTTTCGATTATAGAACCCAAACAAACCAGATACCTGCTTTCAGCAGCAGAGGCCTAAGAGCTGGAGCCAAGCCTGAGAGCTAAAACTGGCCCAGAATAAAAAAAAGAAAAAGAAGAAAAGGAGCAGTTGGGAGCTTCAGTCACCCGCCAGCCTGAAAACAGCCCTCAACTCCTCACACAGACTGGCCAGGCACCCCAGTGGGGACCCCCACCCTGATCCAGGACACCCTGCAGGGCAAACCAGCTGGCCCCCACCCATGCACCAGGCCTCTATCCTATATAGTAAAAGGGTAATATGCCTCCCAGCACCGGGATCAGCGGAGCCGAGAGGCCTCCTGGCACCAGGATCAGTGTGACAGTGGGCAGCGCCCAAACCCCCTGATCGCCCTGCGGCTCTGTGTGTGACAGGGGGCGGGGCCACAACCTCCCTATCTGCCCTGCTCTGTTCATGACAGGGGAAGGCGCCCCAACCTCCTGATCAGCCCTGCTCTGTGCCTGATAGGGGGGAACTCCCTAACCCCCTGATCGGCCCTGCTCTGTATGTGACGGTGCGGCGCCCCAACCCCCTGATTGGCCCTGCTCTGTGTGCGGCGCCCCACCCCCCACCCCCCACCGGCCCTGCTCTGTGTGTGTTTTGTGCACCGGACCTCTAGTATGTATATAAACTTAGTGCTTGAGCGTGATCATTTTTCAGCTTTATGGACCAAGGAGGAAAGAAACGCAGGTTAATATGCAGAGAGGAGAAACAGATAACAACCAAGCGTTGCCAGGCTCCCACAACATAGGCGACCCCACTTCCCATCGTTCCTAAAGTCCTTGGTGCTACCCTGAAATTCCATAAGGTAACCATGCACCTTATAAGAAATTTCCCTTTTATGCTTAATCTGAATCAACTTACCTTCTGTTGCTTGAAACCCAAAGGTGTCTCTCATACAAATATCTTTGGTAGCATAAGGAGTGAAACCAAGCTTATTAACGGCTTCAAGATGATACCACTCTGTAAGGACAAGGACTACATTCTCAACTCAGGTTTCCATCATGTAGCCCAGTGTTGGGCATATGGTTGGTGCTTGACACATGCTTACTGTCTGACAGCCTGGAAGAATATATATGGCTAATATGCAAAGTGTCCCCTTGAGAGTTCAACCTGGAGAATGGGAGTTTGGTCTCTTGCTATGACATGTGCTGACCACCAGGGAGCAACGCGGAACATGATGGATGACCAGCAGCAGCAGGTCACTGAGGGAGTGAGGGAAGGAGAGGCAGGAGAGGCAGGAGAGGCAGGGAACTTGATCGGCCCTGGTCGCTGGCCAGGCCAAGGGACCCTACCCATGCACGAATTTTATGCACCGGGCCTGTAGTGAATGATATATTGCTATGCTTTTGCTTTACTTGCTCTACATCCTCAATTAATTATTGTATGAGGGGTCATGAAAAGAAAATTTCTCTCTCCTTCTGGAAAATACTCAATATACGTGGCCTGGAAAATGTCATCTTCTGTTAAATTTCACTTATTTGGCTCTCAAATTTCATTTGTAATTAAAGGTTGGGCATAGCTGAAAACCTCTCCGTAACTGCCTTGGGCAAATAGCTTCATTTGGAAAATACAGAAAGTTTCTCATCAAAGGAAAAAAATGCCAAGTAATGTATAAATCAAATGGCACTTTCTACAAATTATTTCTTTGTCAGACAGTCAAGAGCAGCCACAGTGTGCCACTTGCTGCCTGCCCATTCTCTATATTAAACACCATGGTGAGTTACAGGGAGAAAGTGCAGAATCACTTGAATTGGGTCTTTTCTCTCAAGGCAATAGGACAAAATGTTATGGTACATAAGTAGGGTAACATAAAAGTCTGGGTTTTTTTGAAATGATAAAACTAGGTCAACTTTCTAAAGTTTCCAACAACTCCAAAATCTTACTCTGGAAATAGAAGCATATATTTCAAAGTTTGAGAAACCACTTGCATTACCAACAGCATTAGTGCATGTTGTTAACAGTGTGAAGTCCTTAAGAAGTTAACTGACCTACTAAATTTAAATAGGAGGTTTCAAGGCTCTGGAAATTGTGTGATGTGCTACCTTGGAATCACAATGTCAGGCTGTTAATTGATGAAGTCAACTGCTAATTTAAAACTCTTCTAACACAACAATCACTTATATAATTATACTAGAAGCCCGCTGCACGAAGATTTGCACAATAGACTTTCCTTCCTCTGGCTGCTGGCACCAGTTTTCCTCCGGCACCTGGGACCCAGGCCTTTGGTCCGGCCGCAGTGGAGAAGCCAATCCTCTTCAGTCTTCAGTCTTCAGGCTTCAGTCTTCAGTCTTCACTCCACGCCTGTGTATGCAAATTGACCGCCATCTTTGATGGGTTAATTTGCATAGTCACTCTTATTGGCTGGTGGGCGTATCAGAGTGACACCAATTTGTTTCTCTTTTATTATTGTAGATAAACCTAAAGGGAGAAGTTGGCAGGGCCAATAGCAAGAAAAAGAAAACTCTGTGATTCACAGCCATGCAAATATTTTAAATGCATTAGCTTTAACTCTGGGAAATAGACGTGTCATCAAACAGAGCCAGATAATTTAAGGGTTAGTACTTTAAGTTTCTCTCCAATCATGAAGATGTCCACTGAGCCTTCACCACACGCCAGGCACTGTGCTTTGCACTGGTGATGTGGTGATGAATGAAAAGGACAAGTTCTGCTCTTGTGTGGTCATCCTGATAAATGACCTTCAAGTTAGGATCTGAAGGATGAGTAATAGTCATGTGAACAGGGAAGAGGAGGTGTTTCAGGCAAAGGAAGAGCACATTAGAAGCCCTGAATAAAACAGAAAGCTTCTTGAGTTATAGTTTTCAATATGTACCTATATTAATCAAGTTTTTTTATTTTCTGTATTTTATGATGCTGTGACATCTTGGCATAGAGACTGCCCCTCCCAGGGTTTCCTAATTCCTACAGATTGTAAACCAACCAAACTGGGGTCCATACCGTTACTCGCCTCCTATTATCAGGCTCCTGCAGTCCAGACACTATGCCCTTGCCCTCAGGCCAGGTACAATGAGAAATCACCCTTGTAGTCCAGAGCCTGCTGAAATTACTCAGCTAGTCAATCCTAAATCTGCTTACCCTGCCTTGCGTTGCCTTTCCCACAGAAACCACAACAAAGGCTGGTGCTCATGTCTGCCCAACATTCCTTCTACCTCCTACCCAACCCTGGTGTTTTCCCAGGTGGCCTTGCATGGTGTGGCAGGCCCCCCACTCTTGGCAACTGTGAGTAACAAACTATACTTTTCCCCAGTTTTATTGACATATAATTGACATATGACATAGTCATTATATAACATTAGTTTTAGTTGTACCACATGATGACTTGATATATGTATATGTTGCAAAATGATTACCATAGTACAGTGATGGCGAACCTATGACACGCGTGTCAGAGGTGACACGCAAACTCATTTTTTTGGTTGATTTTTCTTTGTTAAAGGACATTTAAATATATAAAATAAATATCAAAAATATAAATGTTTTTCTATGGTTGCAAATATCAAAAAATTTCTATATGTGACACAGCACCAGAGTTAAGTTAGGTTTTTTCAAAATGCTGACATGCTGAGCTCAAAAGGTTCACCATCACTGCCATAGTAATTTTAGTTAATATCCATCAACTATCTTTTCAATAGCACTCATCTCTTGATCTGTTGCCCTCACCTGAATAAAAACAAAATCCCTGGTGCCTATAAAGGTAGTACCTAACTCACATATTGTCATAAATTAATCAAAACTGAGAAAATATTATCAGGATAAATACTGCCAAGAGAAATATTAGTATGTCTACTACTTTGAATACTTTGAATGCAAAACTGAAACAATTTTCTTGTAAAAACGTTATACAAAATGGAGCTAGAGCAGGTGGCACTCATTCATTCCACACACATTTGTTAAGCATGCTATGTGCCAGGCACTGTGCTAGGAACCTAAGAAAACAAACAAAGTTCTCAAAACTGTACAGTTTATATTCTAGTGGGGGAGATAAATTTTTAAAATATATTTTTATTACTTTCAGAGAGGAAGGGAGAGAGTGATAGAAACATCACTAATAAGAGAGAATCATTGATTGGCTGCCTCCTCCATTCCTCCCACTGGGAATTGAGCCCACAACCCAGGCATGTGCCCTTACCAGGAATCAACCCATGACCTCCTGGTTTATAGGTCAATGCTTAACCACTGAGCAACACTGACTGGGTGAAAGAAATTTTTTAACAATATAAAGTATATAGCCCTGACTGGCGTGTGGGCCCTCACACCGAAGGGTTCAATTCCCAACCAAGGGCACATACCTGGGTTGCAGGTTCTATCCTTAAGACACACACACACACACACACACACACACACACACACACAAAACCCATAAGTATACATATATAAAAACAAGGTGTGCTAAGGAAAAGAAATTTGCAGGAAGGGGATAGTCAGGGTAGGCCTCATTGAGAAGGTGAGATTTGATCAAAGACTTGGAGGAGATAAGGGTCATGAAAGAAGAGCCTCTGGGCAGAAGATATAGCCAATGAACGGCCCTAAGAGGGGATACTGGGTGGCTCTGTGAGGAGCAGCAAGGCTAGGGCAGAGTGGCTAGAGTAAAGTGAATGAGGGGGAAAACTGAGAGGAGTGACAAGGTTAGAGGTAAGAAGCAGGAGGTGCAGGGAGGGCAGAGTGTGTAGCCTCGTGCCCCATTTGGAGGACTTTGGCTTTTACTCTGAGACAGAGAGCTGTGGCTTGTACATGCCAGGCCTGCTTTATGCTCTTAGGGTCTTTACACAGGTTGATCCCTCTGCTGAACGCTTTTCCTCCTGATACCCTGCAATGTCAACTCCTCTTGCCCCTGTCATGCCTTTGCTCAAATGTCACCTCAATGCAGCTGGTCTACTCCACCTAAACTCTAAATTCCCTACATCCCGCTCTATTTTGTTCACCAAATACTTATCATCTTCTAACATAAGATATAATTTACTCATTTATTATTTACTATTGCCTTGGCGCACTGATTCATGCACATTGAAAGGAAATTAATTAGAAGGTGGCCGGCAGGACAGGACTGGGTGAGACGGGCCAGACACACGCTGGAACCAATCTCCCAGGGTCCCTCCCAGGCTGGCCACATCTGGGGTGGTGCTGCAGCGGCTCAAAGGGCGTCTGTGGAGTGAGCAGACCCCGCTCTCCAGCAGGTGGGGTCCCTCGGCCTGGCCTGCAGGGATCGGGCTGAAACCAGCTCTCCAATGTTCCCCAAGGGGTCCTGGATTATGAGAGGGTGGTTCTCATGTGATGCACTCCAGAATCAGGCTCCCTTCTCTCTGGTTCCAGGGTGCATGACCCGAGAACCGCCGCTGCCAAGTCACCACAGCTCAGCAGCTCCTGTGTTGAGTGTCTACCCACTGGTGGTCAGTGTACATACCTACTGGCCACTCAGACGGTCAGATGGTTGCTTAGCCTTTTATATATAGAGAGAGATTTTTCATCTGCCCCTATCAGAAAGTAAGCCGCACAAGGGCAGAGCTTTTTATTTTTGTTCACTGATATATTCTGGGTGTCCACAACAGTGCCAGCTTATAGTATTTATTATTGAATTACCCCATTATTATAGGGTGCATTTTATTCAGGTCCCATAGCAGCTCATCAATTACATGCTGACCCCTGTTCTTCTGGTATACTAGGAAGGAGATAATAACCCTTAGATAAGTTAGGATAGAAATAACAGCTAAAGATTTATTGGGTGCTCACTCTGGGCTAGATGCTGTTCTGAGGGCATCACGTGCAGTAGATCATTTAATTCTCATAACAACCCTATGGGTGGGTGCTATCATTGTCTTCAGTATGAAGGAAGACGCTGAGGCACAGAAGGTTAAGGATGATGACTAGTGTCACACAGCCTCTGAGAAGCAGAGTCAGCATTGGAACCCAGACAACCTGTTGTCTTCATGACTACTCTCCACATCTCTCAGAAGCGCATGCTTTCTGGGTGCAAAGCCCCTACAAGGCTGTAGACCGTAGATGTAGCAGGACCAATATTTGCTGAAGGTGGGCATGGCCTCATCTTGGCACTATCATCGGTATATTAAAAATTTATTAGAAACTAGAGGCCCGATACATGAAATTTGTGCAAGGGGTTCAACCTTCGTGGCCCCAGCTGCCTCACGGCCCTGCCCACTGGTCATTCTGGAAGGTCATTCCACCATCTGGTCTAATTAGCACATTAGCTCTTTATTATATAGGGTTTTTTTTCATTTGTGGAATTTTAAAAGATCAAATCTGTAAAGATTTGTTTCACTACATTAGCATTTCCTTGCTTTTTTTTATTGGTGGGGGGAAAATACCCTATTTTTCCCAGCATATACCTATCATTCGTGTATTTCCCTCAATGACTGACTTTCCCAAATCAAATTCTTACTTTATTTTAATCATTTTTGAATTAATGGAACAATGGTTTTTAAGAGAACACTGATATTCTTGTTAATAATAAACCAAACTGAATATATAACCTGTAATACCAAATTGAATATATACGCCTTACAAGTAGTTTCTGACTGAGAAAAAAGTGGTGCAAGGTACCCAGCAAAACTTATTTCTACAAAATTGAAATTGGTCTTTTCAGTACTATTTATATATTTTTATTACTACACTAGTGGGAGAATTTATATAGCTCTTTTCTTTTGTGTTCCACAATGATTAAAAATTTAAATAAGCTTGCCAGTAGGCCTGTCTGGCAGCTGTTGTGCCCATTAAATTGAGTGCATCTTTAGAGCATTCCATTCACTGCTAAGTGGAAAGAATTTTAAAGGAAACCAATCTAAGTGCCTGGGGAGTGAAGAGGTTACACATAATTCAAGCGAAAGTAATAGCCATTGGATTCATTGTGAATAGATAATATTGTCATGGGCCAGAACTTCAAGTCTAATTATAACTTTGTGATTCAAGCGTCTTTGTGAAGAATCCAACTATGATAGCAGTTGACGTTCCCGTCTTTCTGTCTCTCCAAATTCAGAATTCACCACGGGCTAGTTTAAAGTGGAAAACGCCATTGCCTCAGTGCTTGGTCCATGTGAAATATCTCGATGGCATAGAGCAAGGCTATTGCTTGATGCTGTTGGAGGCATGTGAATAAGACCATATGACCTCCTTGTAATCTATTTTCATATTTATCAGAGGAATAAGAAATGCTGTTCCTTCTTCAGAGGGGCACTGTAAATACATTAAAAATTGTCTAAAGACTGCTCCTAAACTTAGCTCCTCAGATATATAAGTAGTATTCAATTACTACTAAGAAAAATTATAATATATTTTATCATATATAGCTAGCATTTTAAAATATATTTTTATTGATTTCAGAGGAAGGGAGAGGAAAAGAGAAACATCAGTGATGAGAGAGAATCATCGATCAGCTGCCTCCTGCACGCCCCCACTGGGGATCGAGCCCACAACCCAGGCATGTGCCCTGACCGGGAATCAAACTGTGACCTGGTGGTTCATAGGTCAATGCTGAATCACGGAGCCACTCCAGCTGGGCTATAGCTTGCATTTTTATTTATCACTAATATTTAAGATACTCGGTGGTTCATAGGTCAGTGCTGAATCACGGAGCCACTCCTGCTGGGCTATAGCTAGCATTTTTATTTATCACTAATATTTAAGATACTCTATAAGGAAACTGTTTATTCTTAAAAAAGGGTCTAGAGTGGCTAGATAAGAATCCCTGGAGCTTTTTGAAAATGCAGAGTCCAGGATCAAACATCTGATCCCATAGGCTAGGGTGGGCCTAGGAGTCCTAATTTCTAAAAGTGTGCCCAGCTGATTCTGGTGTGCAACCATCATAAGTGCCCGTGTACGGAGACATCCACAGATTCCTATTTTAGACTTCTAGTCCCTAACCACCGCTAAGGTGGTAAGAGCTTTAGAAGAAGGATTATCGTCCTGATCATTATATCCCCTTCAGTGACCAGCACATAAAAGATTTGCTGACTTTATTTGAGATGAGTTGCTTTGGCATGGGAGTCGTGCCTAGGCGTGAACACATAAACACTGGAGAGCTTTATCCCCTCTGCAAATCAACTGGCCTTTGGCACAAAGCGTTCTGTTAGGTTGGTGAGTCAGATATTCCCCAGCCTTATCACCTCTTTGGGAAAGAGCCTGTGTGTGAGAGTCAGACAGACTGGGTATGAGCATTGATTCTGCGTTTGACCACATGGACGCCACATACTTAAACTTGATCGTCCCACGTTTTCACCTGTTAGATGCGTATAACACTAAAAATATAGGATAGTTGTCAGGATTAAGTAAGAAATGGATGTTGGGTGCTTGCCATGGAAGGTGCTAAATACATGTAAATTGCTTGTACTGTATCTCCATTTCCTTCTGTGTGGAGCTGAAAATCGTGGTTCTATGATGAGAAGAGTGAGAGGCCAGATTCTCCACCACAGATACGCTACCAAAGTGAAAGCCACCCTGGCTCTGGAATGCTCTAGGGATCATCATTAAAATGAAATACTGCCATTATTATTATAGCTATGCTCTCATAGCCCTCGAGGCCAATAATAGCTACAAGCAAAATTTAACGCACAGTACTAGTTTCCTGAGTCTGCTGTAACATAATATCACAAACTTGGTGATCTTGAAACAACAGAAATGTACTCTCTCACAGTTCAGAGGCCAGAAGTCTGAACTAAAGGTGTCGGAAGGGCCACCCATCCGCTGAGAGCGCTGGCGGGGGAGGTTCTGGACTCCTCCAGCTTCTGGTGGCCTCTGGTGTTCCTTGGCTTGTGGCAGCCTAACTCAAATCTCTGCTTCTGTCTTCACTCGGCTTTCTTCAATAATAATAATAATAATTATAAAAAGCTTCCTTTCCTAGTCCTGTAGCTGGAAGTCTGATCAGGGACTAAGCTCTGGTTGGTCAGAAGTGTGAAGTGAATCCTTCACAGGAAGGCACATGGTCTTCTTTCCTCTTCCTTCCTCCTTGGTTCCTGAATGCAGACGTGGTGACTTGACTTGAGCAGCCATTGGGACTAGAACAGAAGACACATGTTGAGGGGGATAAGAGCCTGGGTCCCTGACAACTTCACGAAACTGCTCGACCCTGGGCTGTCTCCAATTGCGCTTCTGAGTAGCAGAGAAAGAAATTTCTGTCCTGCACAGGTCAATGTTATATGGGATTCTTTTGCCACAGGGAGTTGGACCTAATTCGAGCAAGTACACCATCTGCCCTCTCTCACGTGATGGATTTGAGGTTTAAGACCTCAGGATAAAAAGCAAGAATTGTATTGAGCATTTTAATAAAAAGTTCCAGATCACTCATCCTCCCTTTCAGGGAGTTATTGTCATGATAACTATATTAATCTTGTTAAAAATTTAGTGAAACACTATGTTATGGTTATGGGTTTTGTTTACTTCCTAACTTCCTTCCAGTGAGGCCAAGCAAATGAGCTGATTCTTGCTGCGCCTCCAGCACGCTGCCCAGGGGGACCTCGGCATTGCCTGGACGGAGAATCATCTGCAATATAGTCTCCTCAGGGCACCGCTTCACTGTGAAGAATGCCCCCGGGAGTGTGCAGGCCGGTGGGTGGGCCTGCTGCTGGCTGCCAGGTACAGGGGGGAAATGAGAGAAGTAAGAGACAACTCCCCTCATTGGAGGAGTAATAATGATCTCATAAGCTCACCAGAGTTCAGTCTTTACACTGTGTCCGTGTCGTGTTCCTGGAAGTGATTGCTCAGGGCTCAATCGAAGACGACAGAATTCACTCAAGATTGTTTAAGAAGAAAGGATTGACTCACTGGGCCAACAGGAGGGCCTGGGCTGTGCTAAATAACCCACGGCCCCCAAATCTCATGGTTATAAACCAGCAAAGGTAGAGGGGAAATGGCGAGGAATCGGCAGGCCTGTGGGACACCTCCCAGGGCCAGACTGGAAATACAACTAAATTGGAGAACATTCACCTGGAATTACCAACCAAGGTCCAGCTGAGGAGGAGACACGGAAAGGAAAACACCCGGAGACGGGTAGGAAAGTGAGGTCGAGAGAGGAGCTGACCCAGCTCCCGGGGCCGCAGGCCAGTAGGTCGAGAGTGAGGAGGGAGCTCCCTGCTACAGGAAGGTCTGTTCCCTCAGAAGACGGAGGCCTGGAACTCAGGCTGGGCTCAACAGCCCAGAGAACCAGTGCCAAGACCTGCGGGCCCACGAAACATCCAGCAGGGAAAGGCAGCAGGGCTGCTGGCCATGGTGGAGCCTGCAGCCAGTATAACAGGCTGGTCAGAGAGAAAGCCACAGTTTTGGTTTTTTGTTGTTGCTTTTCTAAACCGAGAGAGCAGGGGTTTTCATTTGCAGCTAGCACCCAAGGCTTTGGTGCAGGGGTAGAGGTGGGG
>NW_006297573.1:2742767-2744098 GCF_000327345.1 Myotis davidii
CTATGTGTGAGAGTCAGACAGACTGGGTATGAGCATTGATTCTGCGTTTGACCACATGGACGCCACATACTTAAACTTGATCGTCCCACGTTTTCACCTGTTAGATGCGTATAACACTAAAAATATAGGATAGTTGTCAGGATTAAGTAAGAAATGGATGTTGGGTGCTTGCCATGGAAGGTGCTAAATACATGTAAATTGCTTGTACTGTATCTCCATTTCCTTCTGTGTGGAGCTGAAAATCGTGGTTCTATGATGAGAAGAGTGAGAGGCCAGATTCTCCACCACAGATACGCTACCAAAGTGAAAGCCACCCTGGCTCTGGAATGCTCTAGGGATCATCATTAAAATGAAATACTGCCATTATTATTATAGCTATGCTCTCATAGCCCTCGAGGCCAATAATAGCTACAAGCAAAATTTAACGCACAGTACTAGTTTCCTGAGTCTGCTGTAACATAATATCACAAACTTGGTGATCTTGAAACAACAGAAATGTACTCTCTCACAGTTCAGAGGCCAGAAGTCTGAACTAAAGGTGTCGGAAGGGCCACCCATCCGCTGAGAGCGCTGGCGGGGGAGGTTCTGGACTCCTCCAGCTTCTGGTGGCCTCTGGTGTTCCTTGGCTTGTGGCAGCCTAACTCAAATCTCTGCTTCTGTCTTCACTCGGCTTTCTTCCCTGTGCCCCTGTGTCCTCTCCTCTTCTAATAAGGACACCAGTTAGTGCATTTAGGACCCATCCTAAGTTCAGGATCCTTCCATCCTGAGATCCTTACTTAGCTAGTTACACCTGCAAAGGCTGTATTTCCAAACAAGGTCACATTCTGCGGTTCAGAAGGAATGGTGGACACACACAAAAAGAATGAATGGTGGACATAAATTTTGGAGGGACACTAACCGTCTGTGATATAGATATCCCCCAAATTGTTCTTTCTTCCTTTGCATTATAAACCTCTATTTTTCATTAGCCACAGGGCCATCCAGGATTAAAATAATAATAATAATAATAATAATAATAATTATAAAAAGCTTCCTTTCCTAGTCCTGTAGCTGGAAGTCTGATCAGGGACTAAGCTCTGGTTGGTCAGAAGTGTGAAGTGAATCCTTCACAGGAAGGCACATGGTCTTCTTTCCTCTTCCTTCCTCCTTGGTTCCTGAATGCAGACGTGGTGACTTGACTTGAGCAGCCATTGGGACTAGAACAGAAGACACATGTTGAGGGGGATAAGAGCCTGGGTCCCTGACAACTTCACGAAACTGCTCGACCCTGGGCTGTCTCCAATTGCGCTTCTGAGTAGCAGAGAAAGAAATTTCTGTCCTGCACAGGCCCA
>NW_006297573.1:2744755-2757848 GCF_000327345.1 Myotis davidii
CCTGTGGGACACCTCCCAGGGCCAGACTGGAAATACAACTAAATTGGAGAACATTCACCTGGAATTACCAACCAAGGTCCAGCTGAGGAGGAGACACGGAAAGGAAAACACCCGGAGACGGGTAGGAAAGTGAGGTCGAAAGAGGAGCTGACCCAGCTCCCGGGGCCGCTGACCTGCAGGCCCAGAGTGAGAGGGGAGCCTGGGCTACAGGAGGGGCTGTACCCTCAGAAGACAGAGGCCCGGAACCCAGGCTGGGCCCCACAGCCCAAGCACCAGAGCCGAGACCCACAGCCCACGTAACACCCAGCCGTGAAAGGCCGCAGGGCTGCTGGAACCCATAGACCACAGCTGGTCAGAGAGAAAGCTGCAGTTTTGTTTTGTTTTGTTTTATTTTGTTTTGTTTTGTTTTGTTTTGTTTTGTTTTGTTTCTCTAAACCCAGAGCACAGGAGTTTCCATCTGCAACTACTAATCCGGGGCTTTGGTGCAGGGAGAGAAATGTGGACTAAGGGTGCCTGAGGAGAGGCTGGGGTGGGAAGCAGTGTGGGGAGGCATGGAAGAGCAGCAGCCAGGAATCTTGCATTTGGCCGTTCATAGGCACCCAAACCAAAACAGCCATTTTTCCTGAGAGGAGCTAGTGGCTCCCAGTAGACAAAGGGCAGGTAAAGAAGAAAACCCTGCCCCACCCTCAGGAGCCCTGCCCACCACACCCTGCATTTTGACTTTTTCAAAGGAAACAAAAGCAGACAGCAAACTTACAGTTTGAGCAATCTCTGGGAACTTCAGTGACCAGACTGGGGGAGGGACCTTCGGTCCCCACTATTCCTGGGAGCCAGATTGTTACCTTCCCCACATGGGAGAGCTGATAGAAACTCCAGGTTTCCAGCCCATCTCACTGGATTGCATACAATCTGTCCAGCCAAGGGCAGAGTAATATTTTGGGCCACTTGCAGAGGGGTTAATTTCCAACATATATAGGGAGCTCATACACCTTAACAAAAGAAAGACAAACAATCCAATTAAAAAATGGGCAAAGGACCTAAATAGATACTTCTCCGAAGCAGACATACAGATGGCCAAGAGACATTTGAAAAAATGCTCAAAGTCACTAATCATCTGAGAAATGCAAATTAAAATGACAATGAGGTATCACCTGTCAGAATGGCTATCATCAACAAATCAACAAATGACAAGTGCTGGTGAGGATGTGGAGAAAAGGGAATCCTAGTACACTGTGGATAGGAATGCAGACTGGTGCAGCCACTATGGAAAACAGTATGGAGTTTCCTCAAAAAATTAAAAACGGAAGTTCCATTTGACCCTGTAATCCCACTTCTAAAAACATATCCTAAGAAACCTTAAACACCAATCAGAAAAAAATATATGCAACCCTATGTTCATAGCAGCACAATTTACAATAGTTAAGATTTGGAAACATCCCAAATGCCCATCAATAGATGAGTGGATTAAAAAGCCATGGTACATTGCCCTAGCTGGTTTGGCTCAGTGGATAGAGCATTGGCCTGTGGACTGAAGGGTCCCGGGTTTGATTCCAGTCAAGGGCATGTACCTCGGTTGCAGGCTCCCAGCCCTGGTTGGGGGCATGAGGAAGGCAGCCAATTGATGTGTTTCTCTCACATCAGTGTTTCTCTGTGTAGCTCCCTCTCCCTTCTACTGTCTCTAAAAATCAGTGGAAAATAATATCCTCAGGTGAGTATTAAAAACCGTTTGCAACAGCATGGATGGACCTGGAGTATTGTGCTAAGCTAAATAAGCTGGTCAGAGAAAGATAAGTATCACATGATCTCACTCATATGTGGAATCTAATGAACAAAATAAACTGATGAACAAAATAGATCCAGAGACATAGAAGCATGGAACAGACTAATGAATTTCAGAGGGAAGGTGGGGATGAGGGGGTTGGAGGGCAGAGATTAACCTGGAATTTATATGTATACTAGAAGCCTGGTGCATAAAATTTGTGCATGGGTAGGGTTCCTAGGCCTGGCTGGGGATCAGGGCCAATCGGGGCCTTCTGGTTGCTGGCTGCAGCCTTCCTTCATTCTGTGCCACCCCCTGGTGGTCAGCACACTTCATAGCGAGTGGTTGAACTCCCAGTCACTTGAACTCCCAAGGGGACGATTTACATAGTCCATGGATACAGATAATAGTGTAGTGAAGGCTTAGGAGGGGAAGGTGTAGGGAGGAGGGGGTCAATGGGAAAAAAATTTAAAAAAAGGGGACATCAGTCATACTTTCAACAATAAAGATACAAAAGAGAAGAAAAGAAAACCACAAAAGTTCACTTCTCACTCGTGGTTCATGAACGTCATGGGTTGATTGGGGATTTTATTCTGTGGCATCGTCATTCCGAGCTAATAGAGAGACCGCTTTCTGGAACATTGCTGTTAGCCATGGTAGATAGAGAGAGGTGATGTTTGCTCAAGCAAGTTTCATAGCTGAACCTAACGCCAAGGGGGTAGGTTAGAGCAGTTCTACCATAGGGCCAGGAAGCAGTGCTAATTGCCTACCATGGAAGGACTGGAGGAAGGAGATCTAGATTGATCTTCCACAAATGACTCTGAGCTGACCAGTCAGCGTGCTGCTGCCTCTGATGTGATTGTGATTCTAGAACAGCCGTGGGCAAACTACGGCCGGATCCGGCCCGTTTGAAATGAATAAAATTAAAAAAAAAAAAAGACCGTACCCTTTTATGTAATGATGTTTACTTTGAATTTATATTAGTTCACACACACTCCATCCATGCTTTTGTTCCGGCCCTCCGATCCAGTTTAAGAACCCATTGTGGCCCTCGAGTCAAAAAGTTTGCCCACCCCTGTTCTAGAACCACACTGCCTCAGGCACATAGCTTTTTTGTTATGTTTTAAAAGAATAGTTTATTCATTTCGAGAGAGGAAAGGAGAGGGAGAGAGAGAGAGAGAAACATTGATGTGAGAGTGTAACATTGTTTGGTTGCCTCCTGCATCTCCCCGTCCGCCCCCAGGCATCAAGCCCACAACCTGGGAATGTGCCCTGACCTGGAATCGATCTGGCAATCAAGCGGGCAACCTTTCAGTACATGGGTCGATGCTCAACCAACTGAGTCACACCGGCCAGGGCTCAGCAACACTGTTTTTGAAACACTCGTTCTTAGGCTTTCAAGGAACGTTATCAATTTCCAAATACCCTCCCTCAGCATTAAGGACTGGATACCAGAACCTCGGCTCCCACCGTGGTAGAAAAATCAGAGGCTTCCAGAGGGAACTGGCGACGCCTGCCTCTCACCTCACAGGGTCGCTTCTCTCTGACACCTTGACTTAGATGTCCCTGCTTGGGGGGAGTGAGGTTGTGTGAGGAGAATGATGTGCCTGAGGCAGTGTGGTTCTAGAACAGGTAGCTTTGAGCTGTCCGGCTTGGCTGCTCAGCAAAGCACGTTATAAGGGAGTAGGAGAGGCGTGGAATGAGACTTTCTGTATTATCTGCTGCACATACCCTACCCATTTATTCTTTCGTACAGTCCTCCGTTCATCTTTTCCTCTGACCCTGATTAAATTCCTACTATTTCTAGGCACAGTATTAGATGGTTGTCGTGGAGGGACGTTGGAGGGCACGGCAGGGGCTGAAATGAAAATACTAACCTGGTGTTTTATGATGATCTGCGAATATTTCAAGAGCGAAGTGAGCAAACCACATCACTCAGTTTGAAATGGAGCTGTGGAAACACCTCTTCTTTACACATAGCACAGGTTTTTTAAAAACATCATCCCAAATTAAATAATTTAAAAATGTGCAAAAAGCTCCCACCTCCAGAAGGGAGAGAGGGTTGATGCTGCAACTAAGTCCTGGAGTGGGAGTTGGAAAACAAATAGCACTTAGCAGATCGGTTCCTCACAAATGCCAACTGGCGCCTGGGGGGAGGGGGGGGGTTCCTATGATAAGCAATAAAATAAATCAAAACTTACTTTCATGAGCTGGGTAAACAGCACCAGGGGAACAGGTTAGGACTCTCATTTACCACTGGGAAAATAAAAGTATGCACTTGAGGATTCAAAGAGGTTTCTACGTTTTTAGAGCTCCAGGAACATACCTGTTCTGTTGAATGAAAACCACAGCTGTCCAAGCATCATTGCTATTCACCCAGAGACAGTATTCCAGCTCTTCTTCCCCTCCCCGCTCCCCCACCCATACAGAGAGCAGCTCCCACTCCTTTAGCACCTCTGCAGAGAATGCATTCCTTTGGAGGCGAAACGTCACTGACTGAAAACCATTTCATCATCCATTTCATCTCTCATTCTCAACTAGCTCCTTTTTTATTAGCACTTACACATGATCAAGTCCTTCATTAAAAAAATAAATAAATAAACCCGCCCTAACTGGTTTGGCTCAGTGGATAGAGTGTCCATCTGCAGACTCAGGGGTCCCAGGTTCGATTCCGGTCAAGGGCATGTGCCTTGGTTGCGAGCACGTCCCCAGTGGAGAGTGTGCAGGAGGCGGCTGATCAATGTTTCTAACTCTCTATCCTTCTCCCTTCCTCTCTGTAAAAAATCAATAAAATATATTTTAAAAAATAAAAAATAAAATAAACCCTCCTCTTGTCCCCAGGTCTCCCCCAAGCACCACCTGAGCCCTCTTCCCTTCACAGCTGCACTTCTTGCTGGGTGCTTTCTGGGATGGTTGTCCCCACCTCCTCACCTCCTTCTCCCTCCTCAGCCCCTGTTACGAGGTGCCCCCCCCTTAGTGAAGTCATCACATTTCCTTCCAAACCCAATGGACACTTTTATGTCCTTATTTTTCTTGGTCTCTCAAGGGGTTAAAAGACTGTTGAACACTTCCGTCTTTTGAAACACTCGCTGGCTCCAAGGCCATATATGCTCCTGGTTTTCTTTCCACTTCTTTGGTAGATTGCCCCTGGCCCACTTAACAGATGGAATAAAATGCCGAATGGGACTCTCCCTGGTGTCTCCAGTTTCAGCTGTAACCCAAAGCCGAAAACAAATGGCATGCACCCCAGTGTCCAAAAGATTGTTTTCTAACTTGCGAAGCGTGGGCAGATCTTGTCCTGTGCCCCATGACTCCTCTAGAGTCTGGAGGATTTCTTAGAAGAGCGTGGCTGGCCAAGCTGAGAGTGCTGAGGCATTTTCTCTCCTCCCACAGAGAAGGTGAGGGGCACGCCACCTCATCTCCAGCCAAGCCAGGGAGGCAGTAAGTGAACACGCAGAGCAATTTAGGGCGAGTGCTTTCCAGAAATGAACACTGGCTTCTCCCTCCCAGCTGGATGCTCACTGACATGCAAACACTCCTTGTTCCACTTCCAGCCGGTCCCAGAGCCAAGCACGGCTTTTTGAGAGCCTGACATGGACTTCAAAGAGTTTAACGGTCTATGTGATAAAGACAGAAGCTGGCTGGGAAGGCCCTGTCTGCGAAGGAGTGGGGAGGATGGGGAGAGACGGGGGAGCAGCCTCTACTACCAAGGTTTGGAATGGTTCCTGCAGGCCAACTGGCCTGTTGCTTAAAAATATCCCAGTTCTCTTTATCTGAGCACGTGACTGTACTTCCTCACTCTCCTTCAAGTTAGAGTGGAGAATGTCCCCCTGCTTTGGCCCAGAAATGTGGGCAGAAGAGAGGTGTCACGTGTCCCTTCTGAGTAGAAGCTTCAAGAGTCAGCGCAGAATTCATCGTGTCTTTTGTTGTTTTCCACCTGCCGTGGTGAGCGCAGAAACATGAGTCAAGAGGGAGAATCTCTCAGACGTGGTTTCTGAGAGTAAGCAGAGTCCCCTGCTAACCCGCGATGGATGCAGAGCCTGAGCCCATTTAGGAGCTGTTCTAGCATAACTGAGGCTTCCTTGGTTGATACAGGTAATCAGCACCGTCTAGCAAGGATCCAACTCAAGAAGTGGGCTGTGTAGGAGTGGTTACTTCAACAGAAAAACAACAAAAAGGATGGGCTGGGTAGCTCAGTTGGTTAGAGTGCCGTTACACCAAAGCCACAGGTTTGATTCCCATTCAGGGCACATCCAATGAATGCATAAATAAGCGAAACCACAAGCCTCTCTCTCTCTCTCTCTCTCTCTCTCTCACTCCCCCCCCCTCCCTCCCTCCCTCCTTCCCTCCCTTCCCTCCAAACCCTTCCTTTCTTTCTCTCATAAAGGCATAAATACATTAATAAATATGATGGAGGTTGAGGGAAATAGTGAGAGGTCAGTTGGATACTGGATTTTCTGAGTCAAGGAAGAGTAAACTGAACAAGTCCCCAGATGTTTAGGGGAGGATGAGGGATAAGTAAGTGCCCTCAGAGAGCTCACAAAGCCCCCACAGAAGAGCATTAACATCTGTCACGGAAAAGGGATTTGACAGCCAACCGGCCTTTTGCCACTTCTTTTATCCCACCTTCCTACATTAGCCTGGAAGAAACCAAGAGCCAGAGGAGGAATGGGGTAAATATGGCACAAACAGAGTGAGAAACCAGACCGCACCTTCCTCCACTCTGAGACTGGGGGAGCCGAGTTGGGCTGAAGCTGGAGGAGGGAAGGAAGCACAAACTGGTGGAGGCTCTTAGATGGAAGTTTCGTTTAGACTGGTGGGAACGTTTTAGTGTATAAAAATAGGACGACTTGAATATTGAGATGTTAACAAAAACGAACAGAACGTGCTCATAATATCATCCAGGGTGGATGGTTTGAAGGCAGTGATGGGAGAGAAATGAAGCCATTTTCTGTGCACCCTGCCAAGTCCAACCAATTCAATAAACAAGCTCTGATTCCTCAAAAAAGAAAATCTTAAATGTGGGCGATCCTCAGGGTTTTACGCTAAATCCTCTCACTTGCTTTCATATGTTTACTGGCTGAGTTTTTCTATGGCTGTGCTTTCCCCCAAACCTGTTTTTAAAGCACAGGCCACTCTTCTGAGTTACAGAATTGGATATACGGACGTAATTGCTTAGTGGGCCTTAGTACTTGGATAGCTCCTGGGAATCCACACCAGCAGACTCATGACCATTCACCTGCGTGCCTGCCTAACCCACTCCTCCTCAGGGTTCCCCTTCTCATCCCATTGCCCCAGGTGAAAATCTTGATTTTTGCTCCCGCATAGCTCCTTACATCCGATCCATCGCCAGATCCTTTCTACTTTGCCTTCTAACGTCGTCTCAGACCTATTCATTTCTCGCCATCCCCCCTGTGGTTACATTGGTCTGAATCATCCTCATCTCTCATTTGAAGAATGGTGGTGGTCTCCATCCAGAGTCTCTGCTTCCAGTCTCACCGAACTCCAATCTGTTCGCTTCATTGCAGCTACGAGTAATTCACTCTGCAAATATGTATTGCCATGCCTACCGTGTGCCCCGACCTGTGCTAAGCTCTGGGGATAGGAGGAGCACACAAAACCATCCTTGCCGAGGTCAGCATGACTCCCAGGTGTCTAGCTTGGGTACCTGTGTCAGCAGTGGTGCAACCAATGGAAACAGAGGTTGACTCTTATATTTTTATTGATTTCAGAGAGGAAGGGAGAGGGAGAGAGATAGAAACATCAATGATGTGAGAGAGAAATTGATCGGCTGCCTCCTGCACACCCACACTGGGAATAGAGCCCGCCCACAACAGGGCATATGCCCTGACCTGGAATCCATCCCTGACCTTCTAGTTCAGGGGTCGGCAAACCGCGGCTCCCGAGCCACATGCAGCTCTTTGGCCCCTTGAGTGTGGCTCTTCCACAAAATACCACGTGCAGGCGCACACATACAGTGCGATTAAAACTTCATGGCTCATGCGCAGAAGTTGGTTTTCGGCCTGGGCGAGTCTATTTTGAAGAAGTGGCATTAGAAGAAGTGGGGGGTGTCAGTCCGTCGGTCGGTTGGGCGACAGGAGACGCAGCGCAGGGGAGGTGTGCGATTCATGCACCAGTTGAGGCCCATGCGCAGAAGTCAGTTTTCGACCTAGGCGAGTCTATTTTGAAGAAGTGGCATTAGAAGAAGTGGGGGGTGTCGGTCGGTTGGTTGGGCGACAGGAGACGGGCTGCGGGATACACGGGGGAGGCGCGCAATTCATGCACCAGTTGAGTGAGCCAGTCAGTCAGCAGTCTCGTTGTGCAGTGGTTAGTGCTAGTCGCGTCCACAAAAGTACCTACTCGAAGCATAAAGTTACCTGTATTTTTCCAACCAGCTGCAAATCCTACAGGTGTTTTTGTCATCAATTTAAGAATCGTAATTATTTTGTGTTGGTGGCTTTATAATTATAAAATGAAACATTTTTAGCAAAGACCAGCTTAGGAGTACCCTAATTAAGTTAACAACAATGTACCTACCTATATAGTTTAAGTTTAAAAAATTTGGCTCTCAAAAGAAATTTCAATCGTTGTACTGTTGATATTTGGCTCTGTTGACTAATGAGTTTGCCGACCACTGTTCTAGTTCATAGGTCAACGCTCATCCACTGAGCCACGGCAGCTGGGCTGTCAAAAGGATTTTAAGAGCTGTAATTATGCAGTTAAGTATACTTGGAACTTTTCTGTGTATTATCTGTGTTACATCAAAAGAAATGCGATGTATTAACTTCATGGGTTTAGGAGAATTAACTTAGTGGGTTTTGGGCTGATAAAAACACAGCACTAAAATAGACTGTAAATCGTTTACATTTTTATGTAAACCAAGAGTGGGAATTTGATAGTGCAGATCAGGAGGTCCTGCTAAGGATCTACAACCTAATTTAATAGATAGAGGATGCAGCAACCCTTTTCTCACCCACACTTGCCAGTTCCCAGGTGAGATGTTGCTGTGATGTGCTTCCATTGTCCCTTTAAGTCCTCTTTCATATCAACTTGCATACATTATTTTGGTTCATTGTTGCCCTGCCTTATTAGATGCCCAACTACCCCCACCCCCATCCTACCCCTCCCCACCACTTGCCTAAAACACACTGGCTAACTCCTACTTGTCCTATAGGTCTTAACAACCGACCCTAATAGTCATGGGGGAAATATGTGAACCCCTGGAGCTCATAGGTTTCCTCCTTACAAAATTCTTTGGTAAAGGAACTAAGGCTCCTTGGAAGGTACAGGGTACCAGAATTTAGTGGAAGGGAGAGCAAGAGGAGCCAAATCCACCTTGTTGTCGTCAAAAACAAAAGGTGTTTTCCTAAGTGTCTGAAATGTTAGAGACAGCGCAGACAGGAAAGGTTAGTCACTGAGCCAAAGGTGACATTTGCAGGGATCACAGTAATTGGAAAATACTGAGTCTGTCAAGTGACCACGAGCATGAGGTGATTTTCAAAAGGTAGAAGCGATTTTTAAAATTGCTAAGAGGATTTGAGAGTAATAAATAGAAAAGGTTTGGTTCAAGGAATGACTAAGTCGTATTTTGATTCAAAGAGAAAGCTGGTCATTTACATGAACATGTCTACTCTGGGAAGTAAACAGTTGCAACTTGGGGAATATGCTCGCTCTTTGTGTTCAAGAAACAAGAAGAATTTCTGAACCTCTGTATCAGACTTACCATAAAAAGAACGGAGTTGAGCTCTCACAGAGGGACTTCTATATTCAAAGGAGAAATTCCTCTCTACGCTCACTGTTAAACTCTAGAGCGAGGTTACAGACTCCTTCCTGAGAAGCGTTTCCTCCTGTCTGGGTTGCATTATGAACAATTCTGCCCGGAGGCAGGAGAATACAGCAGAGCTGGTTTCCTAAGCCTCCTTCGGGCCCAGGGCTCTCGAAGGTGGTCGTTATGAGGCTGTGCTAGACATGCTTGTACTGGGTTAGACTCAATTCAATGACAACTCGGGTGAACTTTGTGTGTGGACATGCTGAAAGTGAAATATTTATAGTTGCACTACATGTGCATTCGCATCAAAGATACAGGATCCTGTAATGATGGACACCTGGGAAACTTCAACAGGATATGCATATTGAATCAGCGCTAACCTACTTACTTTCCTCGGGTTTTCTCTGCCATGATCTGTCTTGGAATCTTTTTTTTTCTGTTAGAAATAAGTGCACCAGCTGAAAAGTATATTAGGAAAAAGACCTGTGCTCATGTGAAAACTATTCTAGAATGGTACAACTTCAAAGGTTTGGTTTCTCTTACTGGGTGAATAAAAGCAAAATGCTGCCCGTAAATGGATGACTAAATGCAAAAGCAGAAGGGGTAATGGAATATCACAACCCAAAAAAAGAAATGGAAGAGCTGGCAAGAGCCCTGGAATACAGCAAAACGGAGGGATGTAAAATTAGCTGGAAGCAGCAGTTGTAGGAACACTCCTTTTGAGTGGGCAGCCTGAATGCTAATGATTCTATATAAGAAATTCAGGCTTAAACTGGAGAATCCTAAGAATTTAGATCCAGCAATATGTTTGGGAAGGTATGGGAAGAATTAACTAGAAAACTCCCACCTTAGCTGGCTTAGAAAGGAGGTGGAGATGTTGAATCTGTGCAGGGAAGTTTAATGCTGGTTTTTGTTGTTTTGTTTTGTGTTTTTTTTTAACTTTCTGCTAAATTAGACAAGATAATTTATGCGAAGCACCTGTTAGTTGGCTTCAAAAGCAATAATTGTCCAAGGACTATAATCCATTACTAATCAATGATAAGACTGTTGTCAGGACTGAGCTAATTAGATCTGGTCTTAAAAGTGTGCTTGGAATGCCAGATTCCAGTACAGATTGACAAACACAGCATGGAAATGTGCCAGAGGCTGAAGACTGAAGGGACAAAACTGAGGCGGATTATATAAGATGGCAGATGCATAAGACGGAAAGATAAACATATATCAAATTTTGTAAGGAGTCCTAAATATCAAACTTGAAAACACAATTTGTCCCAGTTCAGGTCCTGCAAGAAGCAAAACATCAACACGGAATGAGATGGGCAGGAAATTTATTGACAGAAATGCCTTTGAAGGGTAAAGAGGGTGGGAGCAGGAATAGGTGGGTGGGGGGTGGGTGGGGGACTCTCATATCACAATAGAAGTCTGACCCCTGAGAAAGGAGAAAAGAAAGCAAGGAGGGTCTTGTAGACAGAGCCTCTGACTGCAGGGCAGTACGGTCAATGGCAAAGGGCCCTCGCAAGATTGCTGGAGCTGCCCCGACAGGTTTGGCTCAGTGGATAGAGCGTCGACCTGCGGATTCAAGGGTCCCAGGTTCGATTCCAGTCAAGGGCATGTACCTTGGATGTGGGCACATCCCCAGTAGGGGGTGTGCGGGAGGCAGCTGATCGATGTTTCTCTCTCATCGGTGTTTCCAACTTTCTATCCCTCTCCCTTCCTCTCTGTAAAAAAAAAATCAATAAAATATGTTAAAAAAAAAAAAAGATTGCTGGAGCTGTCAAGTGTTGGGGAGAAAAGGCCCGGCTCTAGCAGCCCCATCGTGTTTAGTGATTAGCTAGGAGTAGGGAGGTGGGGGGACTGGCCTCAGCATGAATGCTATGCCAGGTCACAAAATGCAGCAGCTGAAGATGGTCAGCCAAGGACACCCTCATGGCAATTTCTTTGGAAGGCAGAGCTGAGCGGCACACCTGCATGGCTGCTCTGGCCCACTGCTTTGTGCCTCTCAGATACACTTAGCCACATATGTGTGGGGAGCAGCGTTTCCATGGTTCCTGTGAGCCGCTCTTTCTGCGAGGAAACTTCGAAGGGAGGGCTTAGTGGGAGAAGCTATACACCTAGACGTGGCAACTGGTCTCAGAACTGGAACTGGTTGGTATTGTCTCGCTCCTCCACTGTCCTTCCTAAACAACCCTCCCTCAGCTCTCACCTCTGTCACCCCAGTGGTGCGACTCAGACCTTCATTCCTGAGGAACCTTCCTCCTTGGCAATCAGTACCTTCGCGGACCAGCATTGCTGCGCGTGTCCATTCTTTGGATGCCTGCCAAGGAACACATGTGTAATAAGCTCAGGCATGTGCAAATTTTACCTTATTTACCTGTGTTTGGGTTTGATGGGCTGGTTTAGTGCTACAACAGGCATGAATGAGTCTGTGTGAATACATGGGCTGCCATGAGATATGAACATTGACAAGAAAGGAGACAAATATCTATAAAAAGCAGATGGCATAGATCTGAAGCCATTTAATGTAGGAGGAGGTCATTCTCTAATCCTCAATATACCCAATATTATTGCATTCATCACTAAAATATTGTTCAGGTTGAATATCATTTGTTTTATGAAGTAAATATGTACTTTAAAAACATTTTCAACAAAATGGTTTTTAAATGCCATTTTCTTAAATGGCAAGTCCCTCCACTCCACATAAAAACTTTACCATTTAAAAATATTTACTTCCCTGCTATATAGCTTGGTTATACTTTATTATCTTTCAAATATTCATGCTGCCTGCTCCATGGCATTTTCTATAATTTTATAGCTACCACTTTTAAAAATTACATTTTTGATAGAAAGGGTACTAACTTTCTTAGACTTCTGTGATTCAGGAAGCAGGGCTAATCTAACAAGTAAAACTCTTTTTGTATTATACAATCCAAGGTTCAAGGGAAATGTTTGTAGTTTGCATATTTACAACTTTCAGACTATCTTTCACAGCTTTAGAAATAAAAATACATCTGAATTATTCAGAGCTTATAAATATTTTAAAGACACATTTAGAATACAACAAAGGAAAGTCTATAAATGATGCTTTGCAGCTAAATGGAAACTAAGAAAAGTCATATGTATTCAGTAACATCATTAGTTGTAGGTGCTCATGGGCACTGTGTCTTATGGCATAAAGTTATAGATGAGGCTATTCTTGCAGTTAAATTTTAAGCAGCAGAAGCATTCATCCCTTTGTTATCATCTGATTCATTTTATTCATCATATTACCACTCTGATATACTAATATTAAGTAATAATATTTGTAATACTACCTCTGTTATTGCTACACAATACTTCACATTCAGTGGCTGCTCTAAATCTAAATGCAGTAGAGAAAGAGAGAGAGAGAGAGAGAGAGAGAGAGAGAGAGAGAGAGAGAATGAATATATGAATTTGGGGACAGACCTGGGTTTGAGTTCTAAATTTGCTTCATGCTAGCTGCATGACTTCATTCTGTCAATTGTCTAATGTATAACCCAGGGATAATAATACCCTTCCCAGTTTATGGTTGTGAGAATTATATATAT
>NW_006297573.1:2757995-2763733 GCF_000327345.1 Myotis davidii
AAATTTTAATTTCCTGTTAAAATCTATCAGAGGATAGATCTTTCTGCTTCACAGAGAACATGAGAGGGCATAAAGTTTATCTCTCCAATTCATTTTAAAGAACTCTCTGTCCCTACCCCTTTTTTAAGTTGCTCTTATTCAAAGCCCCGGGGGCTTCCTCGCTGCCAAATCCAAGCCCCACTTTCCGCCCTCATTCTGTCTGTCCTCTTTGCTGTGTTGACAACTTGACCATTCTCCTTCTTGAAACGTTTTCCTTCCGTGCATCTTGGAAGCTACTCTTTCTAGTTCATTTCCAATCTTATTTTTTCTTTCTGATTTCGGTTTCTTTTATAGCCAATGTGTCATGGAATGCAAGGTCAGTAGCAGGAAGCCGTGAGTGGTGAGTTGGTTCAGCTTTTGATCCAAAAAGGAAGTAAAAAAACAACCGAAGTCAATACTGTGAAGACACCAAAACCAAGAATTGGATGTGCCAGAACTGATAATAGAGCGGGCACCATGGCCTCAGAGCTGGAGACGCCGCTAAGGTCATGGAAAATAAGAACATACAGGGAACAATACCCAATGGAATCCAACGACGTCTGCCAGGCACACCTTTCATCTGGACCTGGCATGGGCTGCGCACGTAAGTAGTAGAAGCAGAGCCTTAACAGGACTGCCAAGGACTGTACCTCCCACGTTTTTTCCTTGCTGGCCTTTAAGTGTTCTCTACGGTCCTATTTCTTGGACTTCTCGTTCAGTCTACGCACTCAGTCCGAATGATCTCATCCAGTCTCATTCTTTAACTACCTGGTTCTCTAACAAGTTTTAGACTGTCTACTGGGTGTTGTTGTCTAGATGTCCCACTTTGAAGCTCAGCTGCTGAAATTGTCCCCTCCTTAA
Organism: Myotis davidii; assembly: GCF_000327345.1. Lineage (NCBI taxonomy): Eukaryota > Metazoa > Chordata > Mammalia > Chiroptera > Vespertilionidae > Myotis > Myotis davidii. The sequence continues at coordinate 2,758,875 of NW_006297573.1, forward strand.
GCTGCTGCGTTACCTCCCGCCTCTCATCTTAGAAACCATGCTACCATTCTTCTCTTCTGTCTCTGTGTTGCCATCCACTAAGTCACCAAGGCTTTGAAAAATAATTAATACGTTTATTATTATTATTACTGTTAGTATTATTATGACGGCCTTTTTATCCAGCCCTTGAGCTAAGGGCTCTACAAAAGCCCTTTATACACATTACCTCATCTAATCCTCATAAGAGCCGTTAATGACAGCCTGTGGGTGCTGTTATTATCTCTGTTTTAGAGATGAAGCGTCTGAGGCTCAGCGTATTTGAATAATTCTCTCATGGGCTTTACCTAGCTTGCTTCGGTCACACAGAATGGAATCGAGGTATTTTAACTCCTGCGCTCTCCATCGCTGGATTCTGCTTCCACTTTGCTCTACTGTTTTCTCTCAGAAAAATCTCACAACTCCAGCCCCTCCTCCAGCTGCAGTTACACAAGTTCACATTCCTGGGCTCCAAAATCAGATGGATTTGCTCTGGAATCCAGAGGCCCCTGCCTGCTATGTGGCTGGACAAGTTACCCTCTCTACCTTGATTCCTCCTTGGTAAACAGGTAAGTACTAGTTACATCACAGGTTGATGATAGAGCTTAAAATTAAATAATATAAACAACAACAACAAAAAGAAAGAATAAAAGCTTAGACAACCTATGTAAAGCCCTGTACACTTAATACCATAGGTTGCTTAGGTAACCTGTGTAAAGCTTGATGCACTTCTTACTATTCTACTCCAGTACAAGCCCTCAAATGCTTTTACTTTGTTTCAAAAGAATTCCCAATTAGTCTCCCTGACATCAGACCTGCTAAATTCATTTTCTCCATTATTGTTAGAATTATTTTTAAAAATCTAAATCTGATTATGTCATTTCCCTGCCTAAGAGCCTCTAATATTTCTTTTCTCTAAGGAATTGCCTTTTATGCCACACTAACGTATTGACTTAAAATAGAATCAACTTCTTACACGGAGTAACATCTGCTACCTTTCTCGCTTACTTCCTGCTACTCTCCTCAAAGTAGCACAGCTTTAATTAATACCATGCTTATTATTTCATGGGCCAGCCTCTTTGATGAGGCCTTCGGGTTTCTATCTGTTTCCTGTTTAAGTACATGTTCCTTATCATCTTAGAAAATTCCTTGTCCTTCAAGACCAACCTCCTCATGATACCTTCCCAAAGTCAAAATCAAATACCCCTCTGTGCTATTAAGAGAACTTTATTTATTCATAGTATCTATCATATCATATTTGAAATTACTGAGTTGCAATTACTTTCTCCAGGGAAAGGATCATTTCTGAAAAGAGATCAATCAAATTTGGTGTGTTATCGAGTACCTGGTATATTGTAGGCACTCAATACATATCATTGAATGAATAAATGATAACTAAAAGTATCATTCTTACAATTTACAAGGTCTTTTCACATTCTTAATTTATTTTCATAATATGTAAGCATAGGATTGGATACAAGAGGCTGTATGCTTATTACTATTACTATTATAAACTAAAACTTATTAAATTCTCCAACATTTTACCCAATTGCAGAGCTTTAAAATACACAAAATAACCAATATTTAAAAAAAATAAAGGCAAGAGTGAGCACATGGCTCATGTTTTAAGAATAAGGTAATTATACAGATCATGATAATTACCTGTGGTTATCAGTAAATACATTGCAGCTTGGTAATAGTATGCTAGATTCAGATTAGAATGCTTCTTTAATTTGCCAAACAAGCTGCTATTTAGAGAGTCAGGCTAAAACCTGGAATTGAAGGAACTCTTAGGAATTATGGTAGCATTTCCATCCATTTCTTTCATGTGGCAATAATAATCAATTCAGTTAAATAATTTAAAATCAATAGGTTCTTTTATTTTCCTGAATTCCTTGAAAACAGTTGAGCCAACTTAGGCCACCCCTGTGGAAGGGTTGTTCTACCGCCAAAGGGGTTGTGACCCACAGGTTGAGAACCACTGTACTACAGTGTGCTGTATCAGAGTATGTTGTTTTGTGAAATCTTTTGTTTCAACTGTATGTGTGTATGTTTACCGGGTTGTGATGTAAAAACTATTTCCCACTGTGCTATATATTTCCCACTGGATTGGGTCAAAAGTTTGAAAGCTATAACCCTACAGGACATAGAGCAAGTGATCAAGTATAAGTAGCTACTTAATAAAAATTGCTTTAATAACTTGATAACATTGTAATCATGTCCCATTTGGAGCCCCAAACCCCAATTACATAATCATAGTCCCCAAAGCATAATAAACATCTGATTCATTCACTAGACTTGGCTTTAAATAACATTTAATTATTTCCAAAAGTCAAACCTGTCTCTAAGAGATGAACATTCACTACCACAGAAACTTTGCAGAAGAATGGGCTGTAGTCTGAAGTCAATAACAAAAAAGTAGTTTGAAAATTACTCTTAGCAAAAGCAATCACTAAAATTGGACTCAGATCACTATTTTCCAAGGATGCTCCTGGCATTTCTGTCCACATACTTATCACACTGGCTTATAATCTATACTTAAAATAGGGTAATATGCAAATTGGTTGGGACGCCATCACATAACGATTGATCAGCAGGAGGGCGGGGCAGCGAGCTACAAGTGGTGGAGGGCTACAGGAAGGCCGGGCAGCGAGCTACTCATGCACAGATTCTTGCACAGGGCCACTAGTTATTATATAATTTTCTCTCAGTGAAACTGAGCCCTTATCATAAAGAAACCTTTTTTTATTATTTCTGTATAATTGGTGCCTTTGCATATATTGTCTAGCACATAGAGACATTTAATAAATGTTTGTCAAGAAGACAGTACTCATTTGGATAAATACATGTTCTGAGACTTAATGAGTGACTCTAGGTCAGAGCATATGCTACAGCTATTCATGTTTCCTGTCCACTTAAAGAATATACTTCTCAAAGTCTCTCAGCCTACAAAACAGAATTATATTGGAATTTAAAAAGTTATGGAACTTTTTAAATCAAAGCATTGCAATTTAAAACAAAATGAGGTGTTATTTTGACACTAAATTATCATGGATGCAAGCAGGAAAAAGAACACTGTCAAACAATGTTTGTGATTGGGAAAACCGAAGAAGATAGTTTGAAAATACATATCAAAAATCTTTAAATATACTTATTCTTTTATGAAGAAATTTTGCTTCTAGTTCCTTATTCTATGGAAAAATTAAGACTGTAAAACTGGACTCAAGGATATTAATCTCAGTGCTGTTTTACAATAGGTAAAAATGTATAATACTGGAAGATTAATAATGGAAATTATGGTGATTCTCACAATAGAAAGTATGCAGCCATGAAAAATAACAATGTTCAATTATATTGGCATAGAAAAGGGCTTTGAAAATATACTTCAAAAAGCAGATAATGATGCTGTAAACTGCAGAATACAATATACATTTTTTTGTGAGGTGAAATTCACATAACATAACCATTAAAGTGAACGGTTCAGTGGCTATTTAGTACATTATCGGTCACTTTATTGGCCAACTGCCCCCTCTGTCTAGTTCCTAAACATTTTCATTAGGCAAAGGAAACCTGTTGTACATGTTAAAGCAGTTGCTTCCCATCCCCTCCTTTCCCATCTGTGTTCTGTCTCTATGATTTACTTATTCAGGAAATTTCATATAAATGGAATCATACAATATGTGACCTTTTGTGTCTGGCTTCTTTCACTTTCCATAATGCTTTGAAGGTTCATATGTTTAGTAGCAGTACTTTATTTTTTATGGCCGAATAATATTCCATTGTATATGTATGCAACAATGTATCTGTTCATTGGTTAATGGACATTTGGGTTGTTTCCACTCTTTGGCTGTTGGGAATGGTGTTGCTGTGTACATAGGTGTACTGCAAAATCATTTTAATGATACAAGTATCTGCTGGCAGAGAATAAATTCAGGGATATCAGCAGTCATTTTTGGGGGGGGTGTGTTACAGACAAATCTTTTTATATTATTAAGAGCTTTGGGCTTTAGAATTAAACAGACCAGACTCAATTTCTTCACATGTAAAATGAAAAAAAAAATAGAATGTTAAATAAAACTGGATTATTGTGAAGGGTAGATATAATATATCTAAAGTACTTAGAGATACGTGGGGGCACAGTGTGAGTACTGAATATATAGTATTTTTCGAATACTTTATTCTTGCTACATTTATTTAAAAGTTTTCCTAAAAGAACAATAATGGTGTTAAGCAAGTTTTCTGTTTGTTTGTTTTGCACGTGTATTTATTTGCATGTTACACACTTAAGGTGCATGTTCCTCTTCGCTGATAGTTGGGCGGGTGCCAGTGGAAGGCTGTCCCATTGTTTGCCCCATAACACCGTATAGCTCTACAAGGCAACTCTCCCTCCGAGTTTCAACTAAAATGGTACTCCAATCGCACATTCCCTAGCCCTCTGGCAAAGCGCTTCTCCCATTTCAGTCTTTGTTTCAGCATTGCTTCCTAAGGCGCATATGCAACCGTCCAGGTTGTACCTCCCAGGAGCTGTACCACAGGGGCGGGGGTGGGCGCTGGCTTTCTCGAGCACAGCTAGGAAAATGCTTTGCGACGAGGTGTTTCCACAATATAGAACTTCCTCCGGAACCCCTCCTTGCACTCGCTAGGAAATCTCAAATGTTATTTTTCATTGTGAACTAAACGAAGACTTTTCTCCAACTCTGCACAGCAGAGGGTTCCGGTCCGGAGGCCGCAGGGCGCCTCCCCGGGTTGGGGGAGAAGTCGCTCTGCAGCCCCGGGCAGTCCCGGCGCGGGAGCTCCGCGGGGAGCCCGGGGCCAGCGCGGTCCCGTGGGGAGGCCGCGCGGTG
>NW_006297573.1:2764095-2766253 GCF_000327345.1 Myotis davidii
GGTGAAAAACCTGCCCCCGGACAGCAACTGCCAGGTACGGGGACGGACTGGGAGGCGACGCGCCCCGGGGGCCGCGGGACAGGGGTCCCGGCTGGTGCCCGGAGCCTGGGAGAGGCCAGGGGAGGAGGGGGTCGGTGTAGAGTTACGAGATCGGTCCGTCGAGAAACCCCTCCCCCGGGTTTCTGAGCCTGAGGTCACCCTGCGAGGGTGGCAGATTTGGAAACTGAGGCTCCGAGAGGCGATGGGGCTTTGTCCAAGGTCACGGGAATCGGGGGCGTCTGCCTGCAAGTCAGGTTGGCTTTCTCCTTCCCCTATGGCCCCTTGGGTGTGTCTGGGGGGAAGGGGGAGGGGGACAAGTGGTGGAAGGAGAGTGGAGGGAAGCTGTGGAGCTCAGTTAGGGGGTGCCAAGGCTCCCGGAGCACCTTGAGAGGGGCGGAGGACCCGCCTGGGGTCCTTGGGACTTGGGTGTGCCATGCGGGAAGGGCGCGCGAGAGAGCGGGGAGGGAGCTTTCTTGTTGCAGAAGCACTTGACCAAGTTTGCATTAGACCAACTCTGTCCCTTCAGTTGAAGGCCAAGGAATGGAGAGGTTATCACTCCGTCTTGGGGACCTTGCGCATCCGTCTTCTGCATGCCAAGTACTGGAGGAGTCATCCCTCAGTGACTCGGAGGAAGTCTAAAGACAGGCTACTTTCTGTCTTTGATCCAGATTAACTGTTGCTTTAAGGTTCGAAGCTCTGCGTTTATTTAACTACCCCCATTCTTGCTGGCCAAGGTTATACTCATTGTAGGAAAGCAAGAAAATAAAGAGAAGCGAAAAGTGGGGAAATTGAAATCACTCATATTTCTGATACTTACGTATACCTATGTATTTTTTTTTACCAGAGAGAGAGAGAGAGAGAGGGAGAGAGATCATATCTTTGATTCTTTAGGGTTTCTTAGTTGTCTATTTCACGTATTACTTGAATTTATATATTTTGTGTGGATGGGGAGAGTGGGCTGTCCTGGTATGTAGTTGCAGATTTCGTGTAGTTCCACCTGTACCTGGACGCATGGAATTGCAAGTGAGCTGGCTGTTGATAATTGTTCTTTCACGATCCATGAAATAATAAGATTAGTGCCTCATCACTATGTGATTAGACCTTCCACAGCCACTCATAATAAATGTGAGTATATAACCTTATAACCCATATGCATGAGGGGTCATTTTGTTTCAACAAGCAAGGTAAGAAAAAGTCTGTCAGCCTTGTATCTCATCCCTTTCAAATATTCTCTCATTGTCCACTTACTATCAGACAGGTAATGTTTTGTGAAGCGACCTTAAGGGCACCTGTAATGGACTGACTTCATAGAGGCACCCTTCCCCTCCTCATGCAAATAGAGAAGAGCAAGGGAACTCAGAAAGAGGGAGGCATGGATGAGGCAGATGGCATTTTTAAAAAAGCAAATCGAAGAACTAGCAGCTGTGTGTGTAGATAAACTAGGAGAAGAGAGATGGTGAAGTATCTTGATTTCCTTTGTAGAATGTCATCTCTTTTTATCACATGTCCTTGCACTCTGAAAATATTTAGACCTCAAATTTTAGACAGTCCTATCTAATCTTGCTTTGTTGTTGGTATCTTTCTCATTTCTCTTTGCAAGAGACATGAAAATATAGATCAAAGGGTCTAATAAAAGGAACAGTTTTAATTACCTGGTGTCTGTGATGGAGAGAAGTTTTATAAGAATTACACTGATTTGTATTTTTGAGATATTCCTTCTCTGTTATGAACTTATGTTTAGCCTAAATCTTAGGATTTTCTCTAAGGTAGCAAAGCATAAACTATGGAATAAAATTGGTATAAGATCTCTGTGTCTAGATGAGTCTTTTACTGCCAATCTTTTATTGATTCTGGAGAGAGGAAGGGACAAGGAAAGAGAGACAGAAACATCAATGATGAGAGAGAATCATTGATTGGCTGCCTCCTGCACGCCTCACACTGGGGATCGAGCCCGCAAACCGGGCATGTGCCCTTAACCTGAATGGAACCCGGGACCCTTCAGTCCACAGGCTGATGCTGTATCCACTGAGCCAAACCAGCTATGGCAGAATCTTACATTTTTATGTTAAGTTAAATTCTTATGCCATGTTTTCTGTTGGTTTTTTTTTTTTTTTTGAGC
>NW_006297573.1:2766454-2783469 GCF_000327345.1 Myotis davidii
AAATTCTGTTTCTTTGTTACTAATGTTGTGGCCCCACCCCATAACAAAGAAACAGAATTTCCGGAGGATGAGGCCCAGAAATCAGGATTTTAAAAAGATTCCCAGGTGATTCTAATGTGCAGCCAAGGTTGAGAACCATTGTCTTAAAGACTTATCTGGACTTGTCCTAGCATAGTTTTCTGTAATTATTTTAATATTTCTGATATTTAGTTTTAAAATCTAAACAGCAGTGTTTGATTACAAACAATATTTTTCTGAGAAGTGTTTATTTTTTCATCATCTTTTGTACTTTTACCTTTCCTAGTTTTCTGATCAAAATCATATTACAGCTATCAGTGATCTGTGTTACATAAATAAGTAGAATAGACCAAAATATTCTATTTTCTACTAGTACAAGCAATGAAATAGTCTCTTCTTTAGATTCTTTAGCTTGAGAATTGCTATTTTTTATTGGTCCAATAAAATTAATATTTATTTCATCTACTTTTTCTTAAGTTGTAATATTTTCATGAATATATACTGCAAGGATTTTGGTATTTTATCTTTTACCTTAACAATTCTAATCTCTTTTTTTCTGACATGATAGGATAGAAATCTAAGATTGTAGGCATTTTGTGACTTGGCTCTTGCTTATATTTTTAATCTCATATTTTTAGTGGCTGCATTTTATTGTCAGCTTACTAATGAAGGTTTAACTATAATTTTATTTGGTGCCTTTTAGCCAGTATCACCTGGCTAAACGATATATTTACCTCTTATGCACTGACTAATAATGATTTTGTAAAAAGCTATTACTTTTTGTTTAGTTATTAAGTAATCAGATATTTTAAATAATCAATTTCATGTTCTTCTCTATAAGAATCTATGTTTATTCACTTATTTATTCTAGAATATCACGAAGGATCAAAGCCATTCCTAACTCTAGTTCTCATACTGAGTAGTAAAGCTACAGAAAAGCTATAATGGTAACTGATTAGTATAGGATAATTTAACTTTTTGAAAATATGGGTATTGCCTTTATTAAATGTAGTTTTTATAAACCTTACTCAAATTTTGTTTAATTTTTGGTATGACAGATTTACAATAGCATCTCACAGCTTTACACTTCCTGTGATTGCAAGGCACACTGAAAGTAGTATTTTTAAGTGGGAGCTTTTAAAGATACATATATCAGAAACCTTACAGAAATACTAGCTCTAAAAAAAGAAAATGAACACCTTTATCTAATAAGTTCTTAAAAGCGGTCTCATTGATTAGGTGCAGTCAATTAGGCGCTATCTGGTCAGCTCCCTCTGCTCTCTGGAATCCTCCTCTGTGTTCTCGTAGCCTCAACTTTGGTTCATGTCCTTTTCATCTCTTAAACTGACTATTACAGATGTTCTGTTTGTCAGCTACCCTCATTATGGTCTGGCTCTTGCGTTTTGGCCCATCCTGCTTACAGCTGCCAGAGAGCTTCTCCAAGCACACATCTGATGTCACACTGCTGCTTTAAAACACAAACAAAAAATCCTTTGACTTCACATTCTTGGCACCGCTTCTCAAACTTTTTCTCAAATTGTTCCATCAGTTTGTCTCTTTGGCTTAAAGCGTAAGGAATAGTGAACCTGGATTAGCTTTCTGCAAGGATGAAATTGCTTTAAGATTCATATTCTGTCAGAAAAACAACACATAATTTTATGTTCTAGTAAAATGGGACTTAATAAAAAAACACACAAAAAAAACAGTGACTTAAACTTGTTTAACTCCCCTCCAAATTTTTCCCCCATAAATTTGAGACTTCTGGAAGATGCACCATATTTATCCTATGGTTGTTTACATTCCTATATTACCATGAAGTACTCAGAACTCATTTTGAAAGGCATGACATGATAGGATAGAAATCTAAGGTTGCAGGCATTTTGTGACTTGGCTCTTGCCTATATTTTTAGTCTCATTTCTTATTAGTCCTGCATTGGATTCTACTGTAGTTTATCAAGATGCCTAGACCCCCAAGTCCTTCAGACCACTGTGATTGGGATGTTGTTGGTATTGTCTTTGAATGCTAATGTTTTGGAATGTAATTATAGTGATTAGCTTATTGTGAATAATGTTTATAATTATTATAATTACAATGAATAGCAATGTTGTGAATACCGATTCTTACTCAGAGCAGCCATTGTATATGTGTGTGAGTTGTCTTTTGCAACTCTGAATTTAGAATTTGGGTTGCCTTAATATGTGGGTTTTATTGCATTTCTCTAAATTGTTTATTTTTTATGGTTAGCCTTCCAAAAATAGCATTGTTACTGGAGAAAACAGTGGTATTATGTCCTATATCACTTGAGTTGACTCATTTTTTTCTTACATGCTGCATGTGTGTACATGTGTTCTGCCTTTATTGTGTTTATTTTAAAATCTAAAAGAGATTTTATTGTGCAATTAGAAAAAAATGTGAAGTGCTTCGGGCTAACAGCCAAGATCAGTAATAGAAGAAGCATTCTATTGTCTCACTGTGTGTATTATTAATTTTCATTTCAAAGTACTCAATTATAGTAATTAATTGAGAAGCTTGGTGATCAGCTCCAACACAATTTGAAAGCATAGTCTTATCAACCAAGCACCTTTTAGAATAACAAACCACCAAATGAAGGAAACTGGTTGATTGTCTTTTTAAAAGCTATTTACTCCCATTTTTCTTTTCTATGGGTAAAAAAAACCAACAGAATTTTCTCACATGCTTTATGTCCTTTAAAGGGGGGAGGATGGGGAAGGGATTTAAAAATATGCCTTGCTCGGCCAGTGTTGCTCAGTGGTTGAGCATCAACCCATGAACCAAGAGGCCCCTTGTTTGATCTCCGTCAGAGCATATGCCCGAGTTGCAGGCCAGCCAATGTCTCTCTCATTAATGTTTCTATCTTTCTCTCCCTCTCTAAAATCAATTAAAAATTTTTAATATATACTTACTTGTTTTGTCTAACATTGTGTTCAGTTATTATTGCCTCTCTTTAAAGGAGGGCTATTACCACATTTTCTGACAATACTTGGATGTTTTCACACTTAGCTTTCTCAATGAAAGAATAATTTCTATGTTGCTTACTTCCAAAAGTTACTTTTCTTAGTGTAGTTTATACTACTGAAAAGTTATGGATTACATTTTCTTTTCTAATGTAGTTAATCAGAGCTGAATATGGGCTCTACTTCTTTTCTGTGTATTTTGTTATCCTCTTTCTGATGTGACAGGGACACTGAAAACTGCTAGCGGCTGTTCTTGCAGCTTTCTGGGACACCGCGGGCTCTGTGAGCTTTCAGTCTTGGCAGAAGTGCCTGCAGTGCTCCAGCCGGGCTTGTTCTGGGCTCTGAAAACATTCCAGAGAGGAGCACTTTGTGGTTAGCATCTCCACGTTAGGTGTTAACGAGCAGTCCGAAGACGTCTCAGGTGATTTATAGACCATTTCCTAATGCTTACTAATTATTTTTAGACTCGCTACACGTTTTCCCATGTAAAGAACAGGTAGGTGGCATTTAGTTGTGCCTGCTAGCATTTTAACATCTACTTAAGCTATGGTGCTTCTGAAGTGTGTAAGATTACATAGTGCAGTGACATCTAATCGGCTTTACACCCGAGTGGAGACTCCCAGCCTCAAGTCATGGATGGGCACACCTGTGTCTTATGGCAGAGGCTCAAGAAGGAGCTGTATTTAAGGGAATTGCTTTTTTAATAAGCAAGATTCAGACGATCAGGAGAGCATTCAATGAGTTCAATTCTGATGGAAGGCTGCCCTGCAAAAGGGGTCCCTCTCACTCACCCCCTGCGTCTTGTCTCTCCATTCTGATCTTGCCTACCTTATAGCTGGCGGCCCTTGTGGGCTTCCAGGCTTATTTCTTTTCTGTGCGCAAAAGCTTTATTGCTTAGCAGTACTTGGCCCAGCTGAAGCAGGCAAATGAAGAAATGTAAATAAAGAAAACAAAAGTATCTAAGTTTGAGGATTGTAAAATTGCTTACCAGGAACCCTGGCTCTGTTTGTATTTCGTTTGCCTTAAAGAGGCAAGTTGCCTTACTCTGAGGAGCCAGGGTCCCTGAGAGAAGTACTAAATGAGAAGTGGGAAGATTAGACCGTCTTGAACACTTGTCTGGACTATACACTGAGTGGCCAGATTATTGTGACCACGTGACGTTTGTAGGCAAATTAGCTATAATTTCCCACTGAAGTTGCTAGAGGGCCAGACTATTATAAATAGGGAAGCAGGTTGTTTACCATGACAGTAGAAGTGATTTTTTCCTGAAGATATGGGTAAACAACATGATTTAACAGCCTTTGAACGTGGGAGATTATATATATCTTGAGTGGCCAGATTATTATGACCACCCCATCAGTACTTCGTTGGGCCACCTTTTGCCTTCAATACTGTGGCGATTCTTCTTGGCATTGACTCCACGAGATGTTGAAAGGTGATGCGAGGAACCTGACACCAGGCCTGATGAATAGCACTGTCCAGTTCTGCGAGATTTGATGGTTGTGGAACCAGCGGCCTGATGGCTCTTTTAACTTCGTCCCACACATGCTCAATTGGATTGAGATCTGGTGATTGTGGGGGCCACCTAAGCAAGGTAAAGTCTCACTCATGTTCTTGAAACCAATCCTGCACAATACGCAGCATTTACTTACTTACCGGCTGCACATTTACCGCTTTCTCTCCCAGAGCCTGGGGCATGTAGCACGGCTTGTCCTGGGCCCGGGACCCAGCATGTAGGGACCCAGCACAGGGTCCCTGTTCAGTCCTGCTCTCCCCTCCCCCGCCAGGAGGAGGCACGGCCTCCACTGGGCATGACCAGCCCACACCATTTCCGTGCTCAGAGGACAGGTCGCGCTCGGAGCTTTGGGAACAGAACCAAACAAAAGGGACAGAGTTCGCAGTCACACATCCGCCAATGGTGGCGCTGCTCCTCGCCCTGCCCTGACGGCACTAGCTGGCCACTCAGAGTGTTAGTGTGTGTGTGTGTGTGTGTGTACACATATATATCATATGTTCAAAGGCTGTTAAATCGTGTTGTTTACCCATATCTTCAGGAAAAAATCACTTCTACTGTCATGGTAAACAACCTGCTTCCCTATTTATAATGGTCTGGCCCTCTAGCAACTTCAGCGTGAAATTATAGCTAATTTGCCTAAAAATGTCAGGTGGTCATAATAATCTGGCCACTCAGTGTATATTCTGCCTCATGATTATCTGAAGTGAATCCTCCTTGGTGGCTGTGCTGAATGTCTTCTATTTGCTCTTCCAGATCTGTCTCTACCCTTCTCACCTGTTCTGTGTCCTGGGAGGCTAGCTTGTACTGGGGATTGCACTAACAAGGCTTCTCTCATCCCGGGGTTTCTGGTTGCATTTGGCCAGAGCCACTGGTGGGAGATCAGAGGGCGGAGGAGAGAGAGAGAGAGGAGAGTATTTATTCACCCAGCTCTCTCTCTACCAGGTGACTGTGACTTGGCTATTTCCACTTTCCAAGGGCACTCATGGTTTCTTTCCAGTGGTGCTTTCTGTGCAACTAAGCTCCCTGGCTTGTTGTAATCATTTCCCTTGCCCCCTAGGCCTAGGGGACTGTTGCTAGTAATAGGATTTCTTTAAGCCTTTGTAAATAGTCTCTTTAAAAAATTCTCTTCAATTATTTGGTTTTACTCAGTCTGTATCTTGCTGCGATTGAGACTGTTGCCTATCCAGTCTCCGTTCTTCCTCGTGTTTTGCCTAACAGCACCCAGATTTTCCTTTGAGGACACACCCCTCCGTCCTTAGCAACTGAATGATTTGTGTGGGTTTGATTTCTCTCCCCATCTGTAGGGGTGACTTAAAGGAACAAACAAGATTTTTTTTCCTTCTGCCATTGGAATTGGTAAAAAGATGGGCAGGAGCTGGGAACTGAGCCAGGGAATAACATGGTAGTCCCTTGGCCATGCTGGTATCACAGAGAAGCCAGGGCTTTGGCTGATAGGGTAAGGGATTCTTTTCTTCCCACTGGGAATTAGTGCAGAGACACATTGCCCTGCTTGCAGCTGACAGTCTGAGGACAGTAGAACTCCAACGGAGGACTGACCTGGGGGTTGGCGGAGGCAAAGTAGGGAAGCTGAGGGGGAGCCTTGATCAAACTATATCTGAAGCTTGCCCTACCTCCAGATTTCTTAATTAGGCAAGACACTAAATTCCCTTTATTGGTTCATTTATTTCAAGTTGGGTCTTGTTTCTACCAACCAGTAGTATCCCAAATAATATATAATTTTAATTTAAAAATAAATAACAGTGTTGGAAGTGATTAGAAGACATTTCATCTAATCCCTTTGCTTAATATATGAATCCAGTTTACAGAGTCCTTAACACGTGAATTCTAGCACATTTTAACACCTTTAGTTTCAAATAAATTACTGTTTTGTAAGGTATCCTACTCCATCTTCAGACATCTATCTTATAAATTTCTTATTTATATTGCATATGTAAAACTTATTTCCCTGAGATTTTGATTTCTTGATTCACTTTCTCCCCTCCAGTAATATAGAGGATGTATGGTAGTTTCTTTTTTGACTTACAACTTCAGTTCCTTCAAACCTCTGGTTTTTAGGACTTGAGTCTAAGTTTCCTCACCAACCTATTAACAGGGGTGGGCAAAAGTAGGTTTATAGTTGTGAGTATATGAAATGCAGAGTTCATTTTTTATTAACTACTGTTGTTTTTTTTCATACGAACAACTATAAGTCTACTTTTCCCCCACCCTGAATTTTTCTCTGAACACACATCACTCACTATCACTTTGTTAGTGTATCTCTCAAGATGTGGCGCCCAAATTGATCACAGTTGTCTAGTTGAGATCTCCCAGTAGCCCCTCAGTGGAACAAACCTCTTTTCCTCTGGATGGCTATAATAAGAATAACAACCTTTGTTTATTGGGTGCCTACTGTTGCCAGGCACTGTATGTTGTATTTTGTGTATATTATATTTAATCTTCATTTCAAGGCTGTGAGGTCAGAATTTTTTTATTTCCATTTTATTGATAGAGACACAGAAATGCAAAATTAATGCCAAGCTACTTGTCCAAGGTCATTCAGCTGATCAGTGGTAGCGCAGAGAAGAAATGATGTCTGTTTGATTTCAGAGCTCATATTCTTACCCTGCAGTGCAAATCCCCTCCACACACTGTGTTGTGTCTCCATGGACAGTGATCATATAATGTCACCCGTATTCAACCTAGGACCTGACACATCATTCCAAGGGAAATTTAAAACCGAAGAGGATGCTCACCTTTTTGTCCTAAAATGCTGTACTTCGTTAATCTTGTCTGACACTGGCACGCTCTCAGGATTGGTTGGTAAAATGAACGAATTTTGCACTGGAAGACTTTGCTCTTTCTTGGCAGTGAAGTTACTCCATTCACTTATAATTATTCAGTCAACTGTTTATGGCTTGTAAATGGAAAGCTATAAACCTTGTCTCCAAAAAAAAAAAAAATGCTAATATGCATAGGCATACAAAATTTCACATGTAATTCCAAGGGATTATGGACCTCTTGTAACTCCCCCCGGATCTCACTGGGATTGTAGATCAGGTTGAGAAGCGCATTCCAGGCCATTGTGGTCTTTGTTGTGTGTTTGGCACTTCCCTGGGTGCTGACCGTGTGAGCAGATGCAGAGCTGCTGCTTGGGAAGAGCTTTATAAAAACTGCGGTGGGCAGTTTTAGGCCTCTGTGGGACGGTCCTCCACCTAGACGAGAGTGTAAATCAGGCTCCTTCATTTTCTTTCTTAAAAGGTCACCTTTGATGTAAAAGTTCCTTGTTCCCTGGTCACCAGTCCACGCGGCTGACATTACTGTGCCGGGAACAAGACAGATGCCCGAAAAAGTTTTTCCTAAGGGCTTTACAAGGAACCATGTTTACTATTTCCTCCTTAACGTTTATTAGAAGTCAAAGATTGATACAAAGAATGTTTCTTGTTACAACATGTCAAGACTATTATTCATTGTGTTGTTCAGTGTTCTTCACAGTAAGTACCTGTTGCTAAGAAAAATAAGTTTCTCTCGCTTGCTAGATTTGTGAGTCCCTAATTCACTGAGTCCCTCAACTTGTTTTCTAGGCATCTGTGTGCTTAATTTTGTGCTTATTTACTATCATTATCTTTAGATTTGTGAATTTATTTCCCTCTTCCCTTTGCTTGTACATTTTCTTTGTGTTTGAAGCTTTCTGTTAAATGTTTGTTACCACCGAATGCCAAAATAGCATGTAGAATTTATTGAATTTGTTTAACCTGTATTTGCTAGCATAGTTGTTGGCTCTCTTCCTGCCGCCCCCTCCCGCCCAGCTCCACTCCACCTCGCCCGAGCTACTCGGTTTTTCTATCTTTCCTCTCCCATTACAGCAGTGGTTCTCAACCTTGGCTGCACATTAGAATCACCTGGAAACCATTTTAAAATCCTGATTTCTGGGCCTCATCCTCCGGAAATTCTGTTTCTTTGTTATGGGGTGAGGCCCCAACATTAGTAACAAAGAAACAGAATTTCAGAGGATGAGGCCCAGAAATCAGGATTTTAGATAGATTCCCAGGTGATTCTAACGTGCAGCCAAGGTTGAGAACCACTGCCTTACAGTGATTATCTGCTCTTAGTTCCCAGCTTGCCTTCACTTCCTGGTTTGGATCTTTTATTACCTGCAAATTTCACTGTTTGTTTCTGATTCCATATTAGCCTCCAATTCTCTAACTCTATCCCTTGTGGGTATTTTGCCACCTGATGTAGAGTTGAAGTAATGGCAGTAAAAAAGAACATGTGAATCTGGGAAGTTTTACATTTTGAAATAATCTAATAAGCTTACAGAAAAGTTCTTAAGTACAGCCATGCACCACTTAATGATGAGGATCCATTCTGAGAAATGGGTCATTAGGTGATTTGGTCATTGTGGAGCATCATGGAGTGCACTTACACAAACCTGGGTGGTATAGCCTACTGCTCCTAGGCTACAAACCTGTATGGCATGTTTCTCTACAAAACAACACACTATTACATTAAGCACAATAGGAAATGATACAACTAAGAACATGATAAACAAGATGTATGGGGCTCCTGCAGGTGTAACACCGCCTACACTTTTACTGAAAACTTTTTTATAGGTAGAAAGAATAGTCTCTAAAATAATGACAAAAAGCATAGTGGGGCAATCTATCTATCTATCTGTCTGTCTGTCTGTCTGTCTATCTATCTATCTGTCTGTCTATCTATCTATCATCCATCTATCTATCTACCTATCTATCTATCATCTCTCCCTTTCTCCCTCACCCTGACCCTTCCTCTCTCCCTTTCTCTAAAAAAATCAATCAATAAAAATGTTTTAAAAAGAATAATTTAGCCAGTAGTTATTTGAGTATCAGTTTCTAGTCCTCAGAAATATAAATACTATAAAAACAAGACTGGTTGGAGGGGCTGGGACAGAGACAAGTAATCTGAAAGTCTCTTCCTCAACAGAGAGGCCTCTTCTTTTCCTGTCATTAAGCATCCCTGTGGTCTGAGACCTCCAGCAGTAAGAGGTGAGGGAGGTGCTGAAGGCACCCCCATAGGCCGATCACCAGCCAGGCCGAGGGACCCACCTGTGCACGAATTCATGCATTGGGCCTCTAGTAAATACATAAACCAGTAACAGTCATTTATTATCAAGTACTATGTACTGTACACAGTTATATGTGCAGTACTTTTATATGACTGGTGTTGCAGTGCATTTGTTTGCACCAGCCTCACCACCAACACAGGAGTAATGAATAGTACTGTGATGTTAGGGTAGGTACAGCATCATTAGATGATAGGAATGTTTTAGCTCCATTATAATCTTACTAGAGGCCCGGTGCACAAAATTCATGCTTGGGTAGGGTCCCTAGGTCTGGCCGGCGATCAGAGCTAATCTGGGCCTTCCGGCTGCTGGCCGGGGCCTCCCTTTGTTCAGTGCTCCCCCTGGTGGTCAGTGCACATCATAGCGAGCACTAGAACTCCCAGTCTCCCGGTCAAACTCCTGTGGGGACACTGCATATTAGCCTTTTATATATATACTATGGGCCCAGCGCATGATTAAATCGTGCGCGTGTAGGGTCCACTCCTTTCTATCATTCTGTCTGTCTCTCTGTCTGTCTGTCTATGTATCTATCTGTCTGTCTATCTATCTATCTATATGCCTAAGCAACCATTACGACCGTTACAACTGAAAGACCAGAATGACTGCTCGACCAGTTGCTATGACATGCACTGACCACCAGGGGCAGACACTCAATGCAGGAGCTGCCCCCTGATGGTCAGTGCGCTCCCACAGCCCCTCCCTCCAGCAGGCCCCTCCCCCCAATAATCTGGGCCTTCCGGCTGCTGGCCGGGGCCTCCCTTTGTTCAGTGCTCCCCCTGGTGGTCAGTGCACATCATAGCGAGCACTAGAACTCCCAGTCTCCCGGTCAAACTCCTGTGGGGACACTGCATATTAGCCTTTTATATATATACTATGGGCCCAGCGCATGATTAAATCGTGCGCGTGTAGGGTCCCCTAGGCCTAGCCTGCCATCAGGGCCTTGTCCACCGCCCCCGACACCTCGCATGCTCCGCGGATGCTACCACCCCTTACCCTCCACTGGATGCCAGGTTCTCACCTTCCCTGGGCCTGACGTTCACCCACTTGGAGGATGCCTGTAGGCAGCAGCCCATTGTGGAGCTGCTCTCGGCGCCCTCCCCTTTGGCCATGACCCACGGGCCACGCCATCAGGTATCAGGATGACAGGATGTCCTTCTGCTGCACCGGCCTCTGTCCCGTCTGGGCTCGGGTAGTAACCACCGCCGCCACCACAATCGCCACAGGTCCCGCCCCTCCCTCATGTCAAGGGCCTATTCGCCTCCCCACTGCCTCCCACCGCTTGCAGCCCGCCACTGCCCGCAGCGCCCTGGCTCCACTCCTGCCTCCTGTCTCTGCTGCCTCTACTTTGCTCCCTTCTGCAACTTGGCTTCCTTCTACGTTGTCTTCAGTCTTCGCTCCCAGCCGGTATATGCAAATTAACTGCCATCTTGGTTGGGTTAATTTGCATATAGTCGCTCTGATTGGCTGGTGGGTGTAGTAAAGGTACGGTCAGTTAGCATTTTGTCTTTTATTAGTGTAGACTAGAGGCCCTGTGCAAGAAGTTTGTGCACAGGAGTGGGGTCCCTCAGCCTGGCCTGCACCCTCACCAATTCAGGACCACTTGGGGAATGTCTGACTGCCAGTTTAGGCCCGATCCCGCAACTGCTCTCCCCTGCCGACCTGATCCCCACCACCCCTTACCCTCCACTGGATGCCAGGTTCTCACCTTCCCTGGGCCTGACGTTCACCCACTTGGAGGATGCCTGTAGGCAGCAGTCCATTGTGGAGCTGCTCTCGGCGCCCTCCCCTTTGGCCATGACCCACGGGCCACGCCATCAGGTATCAGGATGACAGGATGTCCTTCTGCTGCACCGGCCTCTGCCCCGTCTGGGCTCGGGTAGTAACCACCGCCGCCACCACAATCGCCACAGGTCCCGCCCCTCCCTCATGTCAAGGGCCTATTCGCCTCCCCACTGCCTCCCACCGCTTGCAGCCCGCCACTGCCCGCAGCGCCCTGGCTCCACTCCTGCCTCCTGTCTCTGCTGCCTCTACTTTGCTCCCTTCTGCAACTTGGCTTCCTTCTACGTTGTCTTCAGTCTTCGCTCCCAGCCGGTATATGCAAATTAACTGCCATCTTGGTTGGGTTAATTTGCATATAGTCGCTCTGATTGGCTGGTGGGTGTAGTAAAGGTACGTTCAGTTAGCATTTTGTCTTTTATTAGTGTAGACTAGAGGCCCTGTGCAAGAAGTTTGTGCACAGGAGTGGGGTCCCTCAGCCTGGCCTGCACCCTCACCAATTCGGGCCCACTTGGGGAATGTCTGACTGCCAGTTTAGGCCCGATCCCGCAACTGCTCTCCCCTGCCGACCTGATCCCCCTAACTGTTCTCCCCTGCCAGCCTGATTGCCCCTAACTGCCTCTGTCTTGGCCCCGCTACCGTGGCTTTGTCTGGAAGGACTTCTGGAGGGTTGTCCGGAAGATGTCCGGTCCAATTAGCCTATTACCCTTTTATTAATATAGATAGATGGGACCACCATTGTGTATGCAGTCCACCATTGACTGAAACGTAGTTATGTGGTGCAGAACTGTATAGAACTATTATCGCTGCTTGAGCTGACTAATATAGTGCCTAGTTTCTTTCAGAGGAAAATACTATTAAGAAGTCAAAATCTACATACTCATTGCCATTGAGATGTCACTCAATGTGCAACAAATTACCATGAATTAAACTTAAATGGGTGCTTAAAACAACACCTAGTTATTATTACTCAGCTTTCAGGTCCTCTTAGTAGATAGTACTAGAAAATACATAAATATATATATATACACATCTTTCTTTCATTCTTTCTTTCTCTCATCTAGCTATATCTATCATCTATCTATCTAAGTATCTAAGTAGTGAGTTCACATTGATACAGCAAGTTATAGTCTAACACTATAGAGTGCATTCTAGTTGTCTCCCATTCCATATTTGTTGCTCCTTTTTCTGACAGAGAGTGACTGGCATTTGTTATCTTTAGTATATCTACTTACTTGAAAATTCCTCTTTATGTAATAAATCTCCCATCACCACTGCAGATGGCTGCCCACCTCATGCAACATAGGCTTCATCCTCCTGAACTGAGCTGCTCCCCTGGCCAGAAGGCCCTCACATTACCTGTGTTCTGACACTCTGTGCTGGGTTTGTCTTCTGTGCGGATGTCCTTGTCACTTTGCTTGAGTTCTGAAAGCTGACATATTAAATAAGATATTTTGTGTAAAGTGTGTGTAAGTGTGCAGTAAATTACATCTATTAGTGCTAATTGTGGTATGCAGAATTTAAAAAATGCCCCAAGATTTCTAATCCATGGAATTATGAGTGTGACTAGGTCTTATGTGTGTAATTGTTATATTACATGATAAAAAGATATTTTTTTTGCAGATGTAATTAAGGTTACTTACTAATCAGTTGACTAACAAAGGTAGATTCTGCAGGTGGGCCCATTCTGATCTTACTCACCATTTAAAAGCAATGAGTTAACAGTAGAAGAAGAAATAAAATGGTTTGAATCGCAAGAAGGCTTTGATGCACTGTTGCTGGGTTTGAAGATAAAGTGGGCTACATACAGAGACTTTAGGGCAGTCTCTATGAGCTAAGAGAGTGGTCCCCAGGTGACAGGCAGCAAGAAAACAGGGACTTCAATCCCACAACCAGAAGGCATTCTGCATAATACCTTAAAGAGAGAAAATGTAGTTTTCCTTCAAGCCTCTAGAAAAAGGGTGCAGCCTGCCTAACACCTTGATTTTGGCTTTGAGAGACCCTAACAAGAGGACCCTTTTGAGCCTGCCTGGACATTTGACCTACAGAGTTGAGTAATAATAACTAGGTGTTGTTTTAAGCACCCATTTAAGTTTAATTCGTGGTAATTTGTTGCACGGGAATAGAAAACTAATAATGTAGTACAGCCAGGTGATATTTGACGGGGAACACAATACATTTTGCGCATCAGAGAAGATGAGATTGTGATTTACATATGGCTATTTTTTGGGAGGCACGATTATCTAAATGTATCTCCTGGAGATTGAAGTGCTCTTCCTTGGGACACCTACAAACAAAAGGTGCTCAAGGAGAACCTGTTATTGCTAGGTATACCTAGTATAATATTAATTAATTTAAAAATATCATCTTTTTAAAAAGTGAGTTATGTTTTAGGTCAGGTTAAAGGAGTATATTTTCAGCTTTTTCAGCACTTTAAACAAGAATCTCAGAAAAAATAACACTGTACTGGAATTGAAAAGGGCAATCTGTGGAAACAAACATTCACGCATTTAACGAATATCAGAGGTCTGCTTTTCACTAGATGTTGTGCTAGATATGGGAGACGTGTTTATGAACAAAGCATGCGTGTGGTATTTGCTATTGCTAAGCCTACAATCTAATGGAGATAGCAAGTATGTAAGCAGTTAAAATATGGCTCATAGGTGCTATAAATATTGTGATGGGGAAAAGAAAGAATGCTGTTGAAGCACAAGGGAGACATATCTAATCCATATCTGAGAGATTCAGAAAGACTCCTTGGAGAAACTCACGTAAGCTGAGCCCCAGGGAGAGAAGGTAGCTAGCGGGAGGGGGGAAAGAGAGAAGTATAGAGTATTTGTGGCAGTAGTAGCAAGACATACTGGATCCTAAAGACGAGAAAAAGCATGGTTCAAAGCTCATTCATGGTGGCCGTGGCATAGAGTCTGAGACGGATAGTGGTTTGGTACAAGGCTGGCACAGGAGGCTGGACCAGATGATTGTAAGTTTGTAAGCCATATTAGGCAGTTTGGATTTCATTTTAGGGGAAATGAGGATTCATTGAAATATTTAAATAAGGCAGTGATGCCATCAGATTTCTAGTTGTCAAAAATGAAGATATGTTGCATTTGTTTTTCTCTCCCAAACTTTTTTCCCCCTCTGATCCCCATTCTAAGGTTAGGAAGTCAGTGATGCAGTGAGCTTTAGGAATGTGATGGAAATGAATATTTTATAAATTTTGTTTTTGTTGTGGTAATGCTTCTTTGTGTTAGCTCTAGAGTCTGTTGATGGGGGTTTGAATTCCAGAGCCATCACATATTGTGCAAGTCACATAACTTTTCTAGACCTCAGTGTCCTCATCTTTAAAATCTGGATATTCAAGTTTTGCTTTAAAATTCAGCTCCTCAGGCTGTTAGGATTAAATAGGGTAATGTATATAAAGTGCCTGGGATAAAGTAAGCACTCAGTAAATTATTATTATTATACTGCTAATAAAGGAGCTGAAAGTTTATTAATTTTTTTTAGTCCAAGAATCTTCCCCTGCCAAAAAGTTGGTATTCAAATGAACTTTCCAGCAACACAGCTGCACCGAAAGCTGTTAAAATGTAGCCAAGTTAAAACTGATGCTACATTTACTCAGCTAATATCATGAAAAGTATTATATGCTAGGCCCTTTGCTGGATCCCCCAAAAGTATTATCTGGTGTTGCAAATTCCAGATGCAGTTCCAAGCAAAGCAATAGCACGTACAGGTTTGGAGCCTAGGAGAGAAGTTGGGGGTGGAAATAAGAATATGGAGATCACTGGAATGAAGGTGGGACTGAAGTCATTTCCACAGATGCAGAAAAAGCGTTCGATAAAATTTAACCCCTATTCACAATAGAAACTACGGCACACAGGAATAGAACTTCCGCAAACTTAGAGTATCTAGGAAAACCAAAAGCAGACATATTGTGGGGGCTAAAAAAATATTAATACTTTTTCTCCCACCTTCTAAGTTATTCTAGCTGGGCTAATAATCAAATGAACAGAATAACAGGAGAAAATAAAATTCTTAGTATATGTGCATGGGGAATTCACATAGGCGTGAAAATTCCAAGGACAGTGAGGCAACATTGTGCATCTGAGACAATTTTGGACAAAGTGAGAGCGGGAGACTTCAGGTAGTTGAGGAAGAGGACACGCCTGGCAGCAGAATCCTTGCTAGAAGGCTCAGAAATAACAGGACACAGGGTATCTAGCTAACAGGCCCGTGCCTGAAGCCCTCCTATTTTCCATACTTAATTCAAATTAGGCTAAGACAACATCGTACATTCTCCTTCCTAAAGCAGGTTTCTCCATCTGAATCTCTTAGGCATAAAAGGGGGAGAGGGGCCCTAACCAGTTTGGCTCAGTGGATAGAGCGTTGGCCTGCGGACTGAAAGGCCCCAGGAGGCAGCTGATTGATGTTTCTCTCCCATCGATGTTTCTAACTCTCTATCCCTCTATCAATAAAAAGGGGGAGAGGGAAATAAATAAATGGTAACTTAGCATAGAAAGATGGCTGCATCAGAGTTCTTCAGAGAAACAGCTTATATATGTAATATTTATATGCATTTATTACACACACAAATATTGATTAATTGATTGATTGACTGTGAAGGCTTGCAAATCCAAAATCTCTAAGGCATACCAGGAGGCTAGAAACTTGGGCAGGTCTTGAGACAGATTTCTTCTTTTCCAGGAAATCTCAGTGTTTGCTCTTAAGCAAATTAAATGAATGCCACTCACATTATCTAAGGTCTTTACTTAGAGTAAACTGACTGTAGATATTAGCTATATCTACAAATGCTTTCACAGCAGTACTTAGATTAGTATTTAATTAAATAACTGGATATCATAGCCAAATTGACACATAAAGCCACCACATAATGATCACATAATGCCCTTCCTTATTAATTGAGGAAATGCAAAAATTTTATATCCATGAAATTGACAAAGTTGAAGTATCTGATAACATCAAGCATTGTGGGGATTGGATTAGTCAGACTCTCATGTACTGTTGATGGGAATGTAAACAGGTACAGCCATTTTAGCAACAAGTTGGCACTTTCATATAAAGATGATAATTTGCATGTGTACAGCCCAGGAATTTCATTCCTTCAGAAATTCTGTACACCAGGAAATACATATGTAAAATTTATAAGAATGTGGTAGAATTTTTAAAAAATATGTGAGTAGCCAAACAGTAATAACTTAGAAACAAATAAAATATTCATTGATAGAAAAATGGATACATACTAGTAAATCATACTATAGTTACAAAATGGAATAGCAAACAGTGGTGAATAAATGAACTGTCATGTAACAGGAGTAAATTTTCAAAACATAATATTGAGTATGAATAGTAAGGCACAAAAGATTAATACTAGCATAATACCATTTTTATAAAGCTGAGAAACAAGTAAAACAAACAACATGCTGTTTGGGGATACATACCGTATTTGCCGGCGTATAAGACGACTGGGCGTATAAGACGACCCCCTAACATTTCCACTCAAAATACAGAGTTTGTTATATACTCGCCGTATAAGACTACCCCCTCTTCCGCACACCTTCCACACACCAAATAAAAGGTAAAACAATATCAGATTTGATTTTAACATTTTAA
>NW_006297573.1:2784032-2805801 GCF_000327345.1 Myotis davidii
ACGGTATGTGGAATGAAGTGGGCGGGCATCGGGAGGCCACTATGGCACGGGGCAAGCACTATGGGCAGTCTATCTGAAGTGTACCCGGCGTATAAGACGACCCCCCACTTGGAGGCATATTTTTCAGGGCCAAAAAATCATCTTATACGCCGGCAAATACGGTAGCTACAGGAAGGACCCCATCCCTACCCGGGTGAAAGTGGCCGAATGGACTAGCAAAACGATGTAGAAGTCGATGGAACAGTGTTGCTAATGTTCTAATTGTTAAGTTTGGTGGTGAGTTCCGGGGTGTTTATTTCATTATTATACCTTATAACTTAATATCTGTAACAGATCATCTTTTCATATTATAAAATCCCACCAAACTTAAAGAAAATCAACAAAGATTCTTGTTTCTTTTTTTTTAAATACCATAAAAGTGGAATTTAAGAGTAGAGTAATTTAATCTATGAAACCCTTCCTTACAAAGAAAAATAATGCTTTCATGAAAGTAGTTCTGTGAAGGGCTTAGAAGATAATGTGATTCAGGTTTGAAACTATGGCTGGGTTTCATTCAGGAAGAAGTCCAGACCAGCTGGAACATTAGTTGTTTAACTTTTGGGAGTCATTGACTAACTGCTTTGAAAGCTATTGGTCCTCTGCCCAGGAGACTTCATATGTGCAAAATTCCACATTTAATTCCAGGGAGTGATAATGAATCTGGTCTGGAAATAGGTTACTAAAGCTATCTAATACTTGCAATTTTGGTGAATTCGTCTTACTGTAAGAAAATTGTAAGTGATATTGCCGGTCAGAGGGCAAAGCATTTTCATGAAAGGGGCTACTTTGTTCCTTAAAATTTGCTTTAAGTTAATAGAAATGTCATAAAGCTGGATGAGTAGAGGGAGATAATAATTTCAGTCCTTTTGGTTTTGTGTTGTGGAGCATGGTAGAATTTTGGCAAATGGTTGTTAGGACTCTCTTTCAGGTTTTAAGTTTTTCTTTTGGCCACCTTTCCGGGGATCAAATTGAGGTGTGACCCACTTTTGCCTGGGTCAAAATAATCAGGGCATGGAGAAAAATAATCATTTTAATTTCTTTGCAGGAAGCTTTGTAAGGTTTCCAAGTTGGCAAAATCAACATCCCAAATCTGAGTCATATAAAAGCCATGAATTGAAATATAGGTATTTTAAAAATAAAATTTCTAAGTTGTGAAATGCATCTTTGAATACTTGAGATCTTCCTCAGGTAAATCTCTCAGCTGAATCAGGAACACAGCATGCCATTTGTTTACGGGTACTCGATGATGTGAAGAGCCGTATCATGTTTTCTTTATCTGGCATTTGACAGCTGTTAACTAGTGAAATGAGAGATTAGAGTCTGTGCAACTAAAAGCATACACTGGATCCCTTCAAACAAAACCATGTCACGGTCTCCATAAAGTATTGAATTAGCCGATTGGCAAGATGTATATGTTGTGCTATGGAGAGAGATACCTTTTCTTATAAGTACCACGCGCTAAGCGATTGCACCACTGAAGCTCTAGAGATACCTTTTCTTAATGAAGAATATAGAATATGTCATTTTCAAATTACAGTTTCTATTTACTATTGTTCTGTGTCAGTTTCAGATGTACAACATAGTGGTTAGACAATTCATGTACTTTACAGAATGGTCCCCTGATATTTCAAGAACCCATCTGACCCCATACATACTTATTACAATACTAGAGGCCTGGTGCACAAAATTCGTGCAAGAGTAGTCCCCCCCCCCCCGCCCCCCCGGCTGCCAGCCACCGGCTTCCCTCGCAGCCCTGGCTTCATCTGGAAGGTCGTCCGGTCTAATTAGAATATTATGCTTTTATTATTATAGATTATTGACTGTATTTTCTATGCTGTAATCTACATCTGTGTAACTTCTGTAACTACTAATTTGTATTTCTTAATCCCTTCAAGTTTTTCCACCCAGTCTCTCAACCCCCTTCCTTTCTGTCAACCATAAGTTTGTTCTCTGTATCTATGAATCTGATTCCATTTTGTTTGTTCATTTATTTTGTTCTTTAGATTTCACATATAAGTGAAATCATGTATTTGTCTTTCTCTGACTTATTTCACTGAACGTAATACCTTCTAGGTCCATTTATGCCTTTGCAAAAGATAAGATTTAATTCTCCTTTATGGCCAAATAGTATTCCATAGGTATATGTACCACAGCATTTTTATCCACTTAATGCTGCAGTAAACATGGGGGTGCATAAATTCTTACGAATTAGGGTTTCAGGTTTTTTAGGACATATTCCCAGAAGTGAAATTGCTGGGTCATAAGGCAATTTTTAATTTTTTTTTCAATTTTTAATTTTTTGAGGAACCTCCAAATTGTTTTCCATAGTCGGTGAACCAATATGCATTCCCACCAATGGTGCATGAGGGTTCCCTTTTCTCTGTATCCTCACCAACACTTGTTGTTTGTTGATTTCTTGATGGAGGTGTGAGGTGATAATCTCATTGTGGTTTTGATTTTCATTTCTCTGATGATCAGTGACTTTGAGCAACTTTTCATATGGCTGTTGGCCATCTGTATATCTCCATTGGAGAGTGTCTCTTCAGGTCTTCTGCCCACTTTTTAGTTGGGTTGTTTTTCTAGTGTAAAGTTATATGAGTTCTTTATAAATTTTGGATATTAACCTGTTATCTGTCATATGATTGGGAATATCCTCCCCCATACAGTAGATTGTCTTTTCTCTCTGTTGATGGTTTCCTTTGCTGTGCAAAAACTTTTTAGTTTGATGTAGTCCCATCTGTCTCTTTTCTCTCTTACTTCTCTTACTCAAGATGTATCAGAAAAAAACATTGCTACAAAAAATGTCAGAGATTTTACTGCCAATGTTTTCTTCTAACAGTTTTATGGTTTTTAATCTTACATTTCAATCTTTTGAGCTTATTCTTATGTATGGTGTAAGAAGGTGGTCTAGTTTCATTTTTTTGCCTGTATCTGTCCAATTTTCCAAACACCATTATTGAAGACTATCTTTACATGTTCTTGCCTCCTTTGTCAAATATTAATTGAACATAAAGGCATGGGTTTATTTCTGGGCTGTGTGTTCTGTTCCATCGATCTATATGTCTGTTTTATGCCAGTACTATGCTGTTTTGATTAATATAGCCTCATTATTATAGTTTGAAACCAGGTAGCATGATACATCCAACTTTGGTCTCCTTTTTCAATGTTGCTGAGGCTATTTGGGGTCTTTTGTAGTTCCTTATACATTTTTAGATTATTTTTTCTAGTTCTGTGGGCTCAGTGGATAGAGCATCGGCCAACGGACTGGGGTCCCAGGTTCGATTCCGGTCAAGGGCATGTGCCTTGGTTGTGGGCACATCCCCAGTAGGAGATGTGCAGGAGGCAGCTGATCAATGTTCTAACTCTCTATCAATGTTTCTAACTCTCCATCTCTCTCCCTTCCTCTCTGTAAAAAATCAATAAAATTAAAAAAATAAAGAAATACACCTGCTTTCTGAATATTGATCTTGTGTCCTGCTAGTTTACTGAATTCATTTATCAGATCCAGTAGTTTTTTGCTGGAATCTTTAGGGTTCTTTATATACAGTACTAAGTCATGCACATATTGACAGGTTTACTTCTTTTCTTTCTGGTTTGGATCCCTCCTAGTTCTACTTCTTGTCTGATTGCTGTAGCTAGGACTTCCAGTACGATGTTGAATAAGAGTGGTAATAGTGGATATCCCTGTCTTGTTCCTGACCTTCAGGGAAATACTTTTTTTTCCCTGCCCATTCATTGATCTATGATGTTGGTTGTGGGTTTGACATACATGGCCTTTATTATGTTGAGGTATGTTCCTTTTAGTCCCACTTTGCTGAGAGTTTTTTTTTTATCATAAAAGGATGCTGGATTTTGTCAAATGCTTTTTCTGCATCTGTTGATATGATCATATAATTTTTATCCTTCATTTTGTTAATGTGGTATATAATGTTAATTTATTTGCAGGTATTTTACCAACCTTGCATCCCAGGAATAGATTCCACTTGATTATGATGTATGAACTTTTTAATGTATTGTTGGACTCTGTTCACTCATATTTTGTTGAGGATTTTTGCTGAGGTCATCAGGGATACTGAGCTATAAATTTCTTTCTTTATCTGGTTTTATAATGAGGAAAATACTGGCCCATAAAATGAGCTTAGAAGTCTTCCATCTTCAAACTATTTAGAATAGTTTGAGAAGGATAGGTGTTAGTTCTTCTTTGAATGTTTGGTACAATTCACCTGTGAAACCATTTGGTTTAGGACTTTGGTTTGCTAGGTTTTTATTTTATTACTGCTTCAATTTCATTAGTTGTAATTAGTCTGTTCAGATTTTCTGTTTCTTCTTGATTCAGTTCTGGAAGTCATATGTTTCTATGAATTTATCCATTTCTTCCAGATTGTCCAATTTTGGGGCACATAGTTGTTTGTAATATGTTCTTATGATCCTTTGTATTTCTTTGGTGCCAGTTGTTACTTCTCCTCTTTCATTTCTGATTTTATTATTTGGGTCCTCTCTTTTTCTTGACGGGTCTGGTTAAAGGTTTGTCAGTCTTTTTTTATCTTTTCAAAGAACCAGCTCAGGGTTCCTTTGATCTTTTGTATTTTTTTTAAAGGCTTTATTCTGTTTATCTCTGCTCTGATCATTATTATTTCCTTCCTTCCTTCTCACTTTGTACTTTGCTTGTTGTTCTTTTTCAAGTTCCTTTAAGTGTAAAGTTAGGCTGTTTACTTGACATTTTTCTTGTTTCTTGAACTAGGCATATGATGCTATGAATTTCCCTCTTTGTTTTCATAGCCAGGGATCTGTAAATTAGGTTTGCAGTCTACATTTATTTATTTATTCATCCAGGGATTACAAGTATCTACAGGTTTATTACTTGTTAAAAATTTAGCATGTAGTATAGAAATAGAAACGTTTTAATATTTTTTCTATAAGAGAGGCATAAGTAAAGTATGACCATTGTTAGTTTAGATGTGGGAGAGGTCATGTCCTGTGGAAAAGAATTGGGAAAAGATTCTTGCAAAAACATTTGAGATGGTATTTCAAAGGGTACATGTGATTTCAGGTAAAGGTTGGGAGCCTTAGTGCGATGTTTGCCCCATGCTAGGTCAAGGTGTCAGCGTAACAGACATTCAGAGTAAGGACTGTGCATGGTATCCGCATGAGGCAGTGAACAGTCTTTTGAGCAGGAATATGGGAGTGTGTAGGGGTGTATTGGGGATATGTTTGGAGAGGTAGGCTGATGGTAAAGGCTGTGTCTGATGAGCCTTTAATTTAAATAAGTAATGGAAATTCACGGAAGATGTTTTATATGAGAGAGGGTAGTAGTAATGGTGGTAGGCTAATACAGCTGGATTATCTACTAACTGCATTTGTGTATTAATTGAATTCATGTCTCTTTTAGGAAGTTCACGATTTATTACAAGACTATGAGTTAAAGTATTGTTATGTGGACAGAAATAAGCGAACAGGTAAGATTTCAGTTCTAAGCATTTAATTTCATTTTGGTTATACATGTAGTCCTTATAAAATAAAAATGTGTAGTGTCTTTTCATTCTTAAGTTAATCACTGAAATTCTTAAGTATTAAGTCATATAAATGTTACAATTAAAATTTATTTTCTGAAGATAATATTAGTATCCTAATTTTTAATCACATAAATTAATACGAAGTTACTAGAGCCTTATGGCTTTTTATGATGACTGTTTTAATGTTATAGTTTTTTCGTTTGTTTTCAATATGTTTTTATTTATTTCAGAGAGGAAGGAAGAGGGAGAGAGATAGATAGAAACATCAATGATGAGTGAGAATCGTTGATCAGCTGCCTCCTGCACGCCCCTATTGGGGATCGAGCCGGCAGTCCAGGCATGTGCCCTTGACCAGACTCGAACCTGGGACCCTAAAGTCTGCAGACCGATGCTCTATCCATTGAGCCAAACCAGCTAGGGCTAATGTTACAGGTTTTAATGTTATAATGAATATTCCTTATAGGCTTTGTATTCTTCAGTTTTAATAATTTATTAAACTAGACTTGTTGAATAAACTGTATGATTTGACTTTAGCTGGGCAAATTGGGATATTTGCTTAACTTTTCTGGGTATTTTATATCTGTAATATTAAAATTCTATACTAGATTAGTTCCATTATATGATATGTAAATGTCTAAAACATCTCTTTTTTTAGTTGATGAACAGTAAGGGAAATTATGGAGGATAATATAACCACTATGTACACATCCATTCCCAAATTAGCAAATGTTTATAAAAATATTTTTTTAAATGTTAAAAAAAAATTTGTCATATATATATATATATACATATATATATATTTTAGAACCCTAGTGTAGATCTATTGAATAAAGATCTCTGGTAGTATGGTCAGAATTCTGCATTTTTATTTCTGACTTTAAAAATTTGAAAATAGGAACATTATAGATAAAAATGAAATCCAGTGTCTACTTGTCTTCCCTCCCTTCTTCCCTGGGGGAGTAGCACTTATGAATTCGGTACCTACTTTCTGCACTTAGCTGTTATATCGTGGCAGTCATTAGAGCTGTTCACAGATTCTTACCCTTTTTCTCCTGGGCGTGAGGTGAGGTCGTTCTCTGTCCCTCTTTGAGGTTGGAAGTGGGCATGTGATTTGCTCTTTGGTGAATGAAGTGCGAATGGAAATGACGTATCCCTTGTAGGTGGAAGGTGTTAGCGCCAGCCTGTGGTTCACTGCTCACCCTCTCCCCGTAAGACGTTGAGGAAGATTGCAGCACTTCTTCCAGCTTAGCTCCCAGGGTGACTGTGAGGAGCAAACCAACCTTCCTTCCTTCCTTCCTTCCTTCCTTCCTTCCTTCCTTCCTTCCACTGTAGGATATGCAGCATCAACAACAAAATCCCTTCTATTTTGTTAAGCCATTGAGATTGTGGAGCTATTTGTCACCATTATACCACGGCTAATACCTGTAATTTTATTATATGTATAATTAATAGTGTTGTTCTCAGTGTTTGTAAAAACTTTACATAAATGGTATTATACATGTTTCATTTAGTTACTTGCTTAGTTTCAGATCTTTCCATGTTGATCTATATAGCTCTAGTTCATTCATTTAAACTACTGTATATTATTCTATCTTGTGAATTTATCACCATTGATAAATCTGTTCATTACTGGTAGGCATTTAGAAGCTTTAACTTTCCAGTATTTCAAAGGTGCTGCAATGAATATCCTTATTTTTGTCTTCTAATATACATTGTAACTATTTCTCCACAAGTAAATTACTGGGTCATATATTATGTACAATTTCAGTGTTACTAAATATTGACAAAGGGATTAGTGGTAACAATCTTCACAGCTCACACAGGGCTGGGAATAGTGCTATTCCCATCAGCTAGGCTGACAAACCTCACGATTCATGGTGCATCAGGAGGAGTATTCAGAAGGGTCTTATCTCAAGAGTCAAGAAAATCAACTCTGGTTTTACCTAACAAAATTTAAAAGTGAGACCAGAAAGGATCAAACTGTTTCCTAGTAACTCAACCACATCCTAGAACAAAACTTAAGAATATTTATAGAAAGACAAAAATATCCAGCACCCAACTAGGTAACATTTATAGTGCCTGGCATGAAAAAAAAGTTACCAAACATAACAAAGGAGCAGGAAAATACAACCCATAATAAGGAGAAAAATCAATCAAAATGACTTAGAATTTAAACAAAATAATAAATGAAAATGGAGAACAGTTTTTATAACAATGTCCCATCTGTACAAGAAATTACAGTAAAGATTGAGTATGTTTAGTGGAGATATGGAAGATATTGAAAAATACCAAGTCAGATTCCTAGAGATGAAAACTACAATGTTGGAGATTAAAAAAAAATACAGTAGATGGGATTAACAGCAGAATAGATGTTGCAGAAGATTACTGAACCTGAATACATAGAGATAAGAACTCTCTAAAATGAAAAAGAGAGCCAGAAGAAGGCTATGAAACATGAACCAAGTACCAGCGAGCTGTTGGACAACTTCAAAAGTCCTTAATAGTAGAGTGATTGAAGCCTCTGAAAGAGGTTTGGGGCGGGAGGGTGCATATTTTTAACTTGTGTTTCTGGTCATGGTATTAGTTTAGCGGGGGTGTCAGTGTCAAAGAATACAATGAAATAGAAAATATTTGAGTGCTTTGCATATGGTAATAGTATGACTTCCTGATACTTTTGTTTAAAAAATATATATGTATGTGTGTACTGAGTCGCAGATATAACATGTATTTCTTATTGTGAGTCATAGTCACAAAAGTTTGAAAACACAGGCTTAGAAAACTCATTTATTTTATCTTCCAGCATTTGTTACCTTACTGAATGGGGAACAAGCCCAGAATGCAATTCAGATGTTTCATCAATATTCTTTTCGAGGAAAAGACTTAGTAGTACAGCTCCAGCCAACAGATGCTTTGCTGTGTATTACCAACTTGCCCACTTCTTTTACATTAGAAGAGTTTGAAGAACTTGTTCGTGCGTATGGAAACATTGAGAGATGTTTTCTGGTCTACAGTGAAGTCACTGGCCATTCCAAAGGCTATGGGTTTGTGGAATACATGAAAAAGGACTTTGCTGCAAAGGCTAGGTTGGAGCTGTTGGGCAAGCAGTTGGGAGCAGCAGCTCTCTTTGCACAATGGATGGATGTGAATCTATTGGCCCCAGAGCTCATTCATTCTAAGTGCCTTTGTATAGACAAACTCCCTACTGACTACAGAGATTCAGAGGAGCTGTTGCAATTTTTTTCCAGTATCCATAAACCCGTGTTTTGCCAGGTAGGTATTCTTAAGATATCACTAGAAATATTTTTAGATATCTGCTTTGTATCTATTCTGCATGCACTCACAAATTTATTATACCTGTGTGAATATCACAATGGATAATCTAATTCTACTTTAGTCTGTAATGAAGATTTTAATGTCATGGTAAATATTAAGTCAATTCCTTTTGTTGATGGACCAACTATATTGTTATATAGTTAAGTATGTATTAGCAAATCCATCACTCGTTCACCTCATTTCATCCATTCATTACACCATTCATCCATTGACCCATTCCTACATCCAAATGTTATTTATCACCTTCTCTATGCCAGACACTATATTGCTAAATGTCAGAAATACAGCTAATAGAAAGATACTCTCTCAATACCTCACAATTTTGTAGAAGAGACTGACAAGTAATCTAATCATTGTAAATCCTGTATGAAACGTGATAGAATGGAAGATAGAAAAGTATAATGAGGTTTTGAGAACATATAATTTTATCTTAATGGGGTCATGGTAAGTGAGCCATTAGAAAAGATCCTGAAGACTGACAACTACTGGTAAAATTTTTAAGCTCTTTATCATTATAAAATTAAATATTTTAGACTAAATAGACAATGCATGCTATATATATAACTTCCTTCCTTACACATGTAAGATAGCAGCTGATGAACTTTTCTCTTCCCTTCTTTCTTTATCTCCCCTTTTTCTTTAATCATATATTTGTTGAGTCTCTACAATTGCAGTAGGAAGTTTAGAGTCTGTTATTGTATAATCATATATATGCATAAATACATATATACATAATACATATGTATATATACATATATATGATGCTACCATCTTACTTAAACTTCTAATCCCCTAATCCCAATATAATAAACATCAAAGAAAGCATCTCAAGAGCTTTATAAATTTTTGTGACAAATTTTTTATTAAATCTCTGTCCAGTTATTGAAAGTTTTCTTATTGATTTGCTAATCTTGATACTAAGAATTATATAGCAATGTCCTGTGGCCATACATAATTCTTTGTAGCTTAAGTTGAGGCCTTTGATACAAATGAGGAGGGGAAAAGCCATTTATCACAAAATGCATTTGAATTATGAATCCCAGAGTCAAAAGGGACCTGAGAGGTTATCTAATCTAGCTTGCCATCTGGTAGAAAAACATTTATTATAATATTTGTGTATGACCACTTAGCTTCTGTTAAAATATTTCAAGATAATGGAAAATTAACTAGATCACAAGTCAGACCATTTGTATATTTGAGTGGCTCTCATATTGAACTGAAATACTCTCCTCTAAAACTACCTATGCCATAGACTTGGGTGATTTTTGTCTTTGGGAAGATTTAAAATGGTATAACTTATGTAGGCATGACGGTTATGATAATAAACCAGGAATAGTCCAAAGTGTTTTTAAAGTTTTCAAGAGATTAATAAAAACAACTTTATGAGGCTTTTATCAGTGGAGCTGTTAAATTTGAGCTTTTTTGTGTGGTAGGTTGACACGGACTATATTGAAGACAGTCTCTTACCTGGTAATCAAAAGAGACCAAAGAGACTAATGGCTTCTACAGATCTGATTTTGAGATCTGGTTTGGATTGTAAGAGGAATGGGGTTGTAGGAGAAATGTTTGGAAGAGGTAGGTAGACCTTTTCCCTTTCTCCCATGTGACCAGGAAACATTTTTACAGTGAAGAAAACATAAACGGACAATTTTAAAAGGAAGGAAGAGCCCTGGTCAGTATTGCTTGCTCAGTTGTTAGTGTTGGCCTGAGCACCGATGGGTTGTGGGTTTGATTTCCAGTCAAGGGCACATACCTAGGTTGCAGCAATGGTCCTGGCCCTGGTCTTGGTATGTTCAAGAGTCAACCAATCATTGTATCTCTCTCACATCTCTCTCTCTCTCTCTCTCTACTGCCCTTCTCCCCCCACCCCCACCTCCCTTCTACTCTCTCTAAAAATCAATGGGAAAAATTAAAAAGGAAGGGAGAATATGAAGGAAAAATAAAAATTTTGTGTACTATGCAAGAAAGTAGAAGTTAAGCTTCAAAAATAAGAGAAAAGAATCTAGAAATTATTTAATTGTAATATTAACTTATGAGGTGCCAAATACGCATAGAAGTGTGGTTCATGTGTCTTCTCAAAGACACACCCAGCTGAATTTTATCTCGTTGATTACTTTCTCGTGTGAATGTGTTGAAGATAATTCAGAAACGTTAAAACTTAGAAACTTTTTAGTATAGTATTTTGCTCTTATTTTTGCTCTTTGTACCAGTCTTTACAGATCCAGGACTTTAGTATCTTCCTTTACACTTTTACAGGTGGGTGACTGGAAACAAATTAAGTTCTGCATTTTAGGAGTCTTATTTAGGGCCCATTCAGAAGTAAAGATTATATGTTGCATATGGTATTTCAATAAATCTAAGGCATAGTTTTTGCAAATAAGGTTTGTTTTGGTATACTTGACCAAAATTTCTGGGATTTGCCTAAAATATTGAAATAAAAGTTGAATGTGGTTCCTCCTACTTTTCTTCTCTTGATGGTACAAACTTTATTTTACATAGACATGTAGTTCGTAATTGTTTTAGTATGTTTCATTATTTATGTATCTGGTGAATTTATTTAAAGGAGGTTTATATTATTGTGTCCTCATATTTTCTTATAAATTATCAGTTGTATACATTTCTTAATAT
Source organism: Myotis davidii (assembly GCF_000327345.1). Taxonomy (NCBI): domain Eukaryota; kingdom Metazoa; phylum Chordata; class Mammalia; order Chiroptera; family Vespertilionidae; genus Myotis; species Myotis davidii. The sequence goes on from NW_006297573.1 coordinate 2,795,546, forward strand.
ATAGGGAATATTATCATTTGGTCTTTGACTTGTAAAATAAATTAGAAAATCAAAGAATTCAAAAGAAATGACAGAATCTTATTTATTATCCTGTCCTCCAGAAGTACTGCATCTAATCAACTAGTAATTTTTTTGAAAGAACACACTTCCTCTCCAGTATCACGCTCTGATACATTTGTTCTTGAATTTGAAAGTTATATACTGTAAAGCACAATTTCTGACTAAATGATAGACTTCCCTTTTAATAACGTGTGTTACCTCAGCTTGCACAGGATGAAGGTAGCTACGTTGGTGGCTTTGCAGTGGTTGAATATAGCACTGCAGAGCACGCGGAGGAGGTGCAGCAAGCCGCCGACGGCATGACCATCCAGGGGTGCAAAGTGCAAGTTTCCTTCTGCGCCCCAGGAGCCCCAGGACGAAGCACGTTAGCCGCGTTGATAGCAGCTCAACGCGTGGTAAGTTTGTTGTTCTTTATTAACATACTAAAAATTCTAACATTTTTAAAATCTACCGAGACTACCACTGATTGAACCTTTATTATCTTTTTGCTATATAAAGATACTCCTTTTAAAAAAATTGGTGAGTGGAATCTGTGTAATCAAGCCAAGAGTCATTACAAAAGAAGAAATTGTTTTGTCAAGTGTATTCATCTTGGGAAATTTTTGTAAGGCATATAGTTCATTAAACAAATGCTTGAGTTCCTGTTATGCTCTAAATTATTAGTATAATGTGCCTCTTTTTTTCCCCAAAGTGTTCATAAGTATCCAGAATATACGTATCCGGAATACAAATAGTAGATGTGTGCTTCCTGTTTGCTCACACAGCACATCGTAGCTACCTCTCTGTTGTCACTGTCTCCTTATTCTCCCTCTGCTTCTGCAGTTGAAGTTCCATGCAGGTAGACTTCCTTCTTCACAGTTTTTTAAAAATATATTTTTATTGATTTCAGAGAGGAAAGAAGAGGGGGAGAGAGAGAGAGAAACATGAATAATGAGAGAATCATGGATCAGCTGCCTCCTGCATGCCCCCTACTGGGGATTGAGCCTGCAACCTGGGCATGTGCCCTGATCAGGAATCTAACCGTGACCTCCTAGTGCACAGGTCGATGGTCAACCACTGAGCCACACTGGTTGGGCCACAGTTCTTTTAAAATATATTTTTATTGATTTCATCAGAGAGAGGGAGAAAGAGAGAGAGAGAGAGAGAGAGAGAGAGAGAGAGAGAGAGAGAAACATCAATGATGAGAGAGAATCATGTGTGCTTATAAGTATTAGATCTTCCATATATTTAATAATTATATTTTGTCTGTTTGATCTGTCAGTGTCTGAGAGGAATGTATTAGAAGTTATGATATACTAGAGACCCGGTGCACAAAATTCATGCATGGGTAGGGTCCCTAGGCCTGGCCGGGAATCAGGGCCAATCGGGGCTTTCCTTCCAGCTGCCAGCTGGGGCCTTCCTTTGTTCTGTGCCACCCCCTGGTAGTCAGCACATGTTATAGCGAGCGATCAAACTCACAGTTTCTGGGTCAAACTCCTGAGGGGACACTTTGCATATTAGCCTTTGATATATATACTAGAGACCCACTGCACGAAATTCGTGCACTGAGGGGGTGATCCCTCAGCCCGGCCTGCACCCTCCCACAGTCCAAGAGCCCTCAGGGGATATCCGACTGCCGGCTTAGGGAAGTAGGCCTAAGCCAGCAGTCAGACATCCTTAGTGCTGCTGCGGAGGTGGGAGAGGCTCCCACCACTGCCACTGTGTTTGCCAGCCCTGACCCCACTGATGCATGATTGGGTCTGGGGAGGCATATCATTAAGCATATTACTCTTTGATTGGTTCAGTGGCCAACTGGACGACCGGACAGTAGCATATTAGACTTTTATTATATAGGATAGATAGATAGTTTTTGATTTTTCTTTCTCCTTATTCTGTCAGTCATTGTTCCTTTCATTTATTTTGTTTTTATGGTCTTGGCTTTTGTATGCAAGATTGATATTGCATATCTTAATTTCCATACATTATGCAGTATTGCCTTGTGTTTATTGCTTCTTGGTTTTCATTTTTAGAGAATAAAACTTTTGAAAATTTGTATGGCTGTGAATATTATTTTTCACATATTTAAGAAATAACTCAGCTGGATATAAGCATATAGTTTTAAATTTCTTTTCCTGAAGCACTTTGAAAATATTAATTTGTTGCCTTCTTGAATCCAGGGCTATTGCTTTGAGATAGAAGATATTAATCTACTTCTTGTTTCTTGGAAATATGTTCTTTCTTTACAGAAAGCTTTTAGCGTTTTTATTTTGACTTTAATGTTCTTAAATTTCACATAAAAAATGTGACTAAATGTGTTTTCTTCTTATATATCATACTAGAGGCCTAGTGCACGAATTTTGTGCACTGGTAGGGTCCCTAGTGGCTGCTGGCTGCAGGGCTGGGCCTTGCTCCCTTACCCTGGCTGGCCCCACCCCCTGGTCGAACTCCAGGACGAACTCCTGGTAGAGGGGACAGTTTGCATACTATCCTTTTATTATGTAGGATTTGGAACACTATGCACCCCGTTTCATCTGTGATCTTTAATTTTTTTTAATAATGGGGAATTTTCAGCCATTATATCTTCAAAGATTTCCTTCTTTATTTTCTCCTTCAGGGATTTCTATTTTATGTAGGTGAGCACTTCCAGCCTCTTCATTGCCTTGTTTTTTGCTTTCGTTTTGCTTGCATTTTCCAGTCCCATGGTTTGTCTTACTTGTTTGCATTTCCTGCCTTTTTTATCCTTGGCTGATGTCTTTGGAAACATTCTTTGAACTGATCTTTCAGGTCACTCTTTTGTTTTTCAGTCACATGTATTCTATTTAACCTGTTAACCTATTTATTACAGCACAGGACAGAGGTTAAGGATAATGCTTTATGAGTTTTTTTGTTATCCTCATCTATATAATAGGGTTTGTAATACCAGCCCTGTAGAGTTGTTTTGCAGGATTGAGTGTTATAATCCATGTAAAATGCTTAGAATAATGACAAGTATATAGTAAGTGAGAGCTGTTTTTTTTTACAGTCATGTTTTTCATACCCAGTATTTCTTATTGGTTATTCTTTGTAACTACTTGTCCTCGCTTCATGTTACCAATAAAAATCTGTTAGGCTTTTAAGTGTTTGAAGAGGGATTCCAGATGTCAGTGTCAGTTCTCCATTTTCTGATGGCTAACAGTTTTCCTTTTGTAACAAAATACCAATATCCTTATCTATCAGGCTGGCTTTTAAAACCAGGAACAATTTCATGTTATTAGGAAGCCACCCAATTACATATATGTAAGGCCAGTCCATCTTTTTTTCTCTTATTAGAGGATTAATTAAGGAAATCAAGACCTTTATTATAAGAAAATGTTATGTAAAGCAACCCACATTATTACACTTTTGATCATTATAGTGAAGCTCTTCTGTGATATCAAAACATTCATATTTTGTTAACAAGTTATCTTCCTGTTATAAATTCAAATCTCCTTGGCATCTTTCTACTTGTAAAGATTTATCTTACTAAATTGTTAGTCTTCTTAAAGCTAATTTGTATTTAACTGAGACATTCTGTGAGGATTTTAGTATGAGCTGTGTAGTAGAGTATAACATAATTACGAAACTGTGGTTGAATGTATACAACAAAGGTATAATAGAAAGCAAATTGTATTTATCACAAAATAAATCTTATCAGATGAATGAGAATTTCTGGAAGAATGCCTTTAAAATGTCATCTTTTATACTTACCCTTGTTCTAATGTTTTCTATTTCTGTATTCATTGAAGATGCACAGTAATCAGAAGGGCTTACTTCCAGAGCCAAATCCTGTACAAATTATGAAGAGTTTAAACAATCCTGCCATGTTACAGGTTCTTCTACAACCCCAACTCTCTGGGCGAGCTGTTAAACCAGGTAAGCACCGTGTGCTGATTAAATTTAGAAAGATGGCATGAAGTTAATTGTGCTGTTTTACATGAAAAAAAAAAGCACACATTTAAATTAGTCCAGAAATAATTAATTTTCTAGGACTTTTCAATGAATTTTAATTAATGATTTGAGGTGATAATATGTTTTGGCTCTTTTTGCTGGATACAGTCTTCTTATGTGTTCCTAATTTTTTTTAACCATTAACAAATGTTATATATTAAATCTTCAGTTTAGCTCCCAGTTGACATGAATTTATAGAACAGATATTAATATACTACATTGTTATCAACTATATCAATAAAGGATATGATATTCTTTGTAATATTTTTAGCAGAATTACTTTATTGAGAAGTATTAAAGGTCTGTTTCCTCTTTGTGCTTTATTTTTGTGAAATTGTTTCATTTTGTAGAAAATGACAAAACCATTTTCTAGGCAATGTGGAAATCTTAAATCATTATCATATACACGAAATATCTACTTAGTATTCTTTCTCTGATAAGAGCTTGCTTACCTTCTGAAATGAACAACTGTACATACACAGATGTGTATTTTAGCAGTTTGAGGAAATGAATTCCTATATTCAACACTAATTTTTAGAGTAAAATATTTAGAGTAAATATGTTTGTTCAGTTTTAACCCTTCACTGGTCTAACACCAACTAGTGGACTGCAGTTCATTTCTAGCACTGACTACCCAGAGCTCACCTAAACCCCATAAGTTAAGGGCTTAGTCCCCAACACATCTGCCCCAACTTCACATTCCAGCCACAAATTCAGGGGTTCCCCAGGCCACCGTTCTGACCAACTGACTACAAATTTGGGTGTTCCTATGACCCCTCAGGTTTGATAAATTGCTAGAATAACTCACAGAACTTACGATTACAGTTTTGTTATTCCACTGGTTGGTCTTTTATGACCAGCCCCTATTCTGAAACTATTTAGGGGCCCACCTAGAATCGCTTCATTAGCATAACACAGATACTCTGGTCATTGGGGACATTCCAAAGATTGAATTTTTCTTTCAAGAACCAGGCATGAGGACCAGTTAATTCTTCATTGTACAACAATATTCATGTTAAGTACTTCATATTCTCATCAATTATTTGTGTGTAAGCAGCAGCTTTAGAGGTTTTCTGGCTCCGTCTATTACACAATCAGATATCTCTTCTGCAATTTTAATGGTATAGAGATATCCTTGTTATGTCTTGGCTAATTGAAGCCCCAGAAGCTCACTATTTCCCAAGGCAGCCTATTCCCTGGTTTGACAAATTTAATTACTAGAAGGTTTTTTTTTATAATAGGTGGCAATTCCCACAACCTTTAGCCACTTATTCTAGTTCTCCCTCTGAAGAAACACAGAATAAATCTATTTTTCCATAAGAAAAGCCTTCTAATATTTGAAGACAAGTAACATGAAATCTTAGTCATCTTTGTTTTTTTTTCCTGTCTTCTATTCTCCAGACCAATGGTCTCCTTTTATGTATTTACTTTTGAATAATGGACCCCTATCAGTGAAATGAATTTTGAACAGAGCCCCAATATATACAGTATATATATATCACATACATGTCAACTATAGAAATGCACTTTTCTCAACTCATATAGGAAGACATCTTAAACTTAATAATTTTATTCTTAAGAAGAAAGTAAATATAAAGGTTCTAATATTTTCTTTTTACACCTCTTATACCTCTTTGGAGACTACAGTTCTGTATTTGACTTTCCATAACATGTCAGGGTATGCTCTCTAGATCCCCTCCGCAAGTAGGTAAGCCCAGGGTTTCTGGGTTGTCCTGAAATGTGGTGGACATAGACATGGACATGTCCTATAGATAAGATCTGATCAGCGCAAAGTGCAGTGATCATTAAGTTTCCATGAAGTTTTCCGAGATAATATTAGTGTTTAAAGAAGTATGTCACCCTCTTGGGTCTTTTAGAAAGTATTGTTCACACCTTTGGACTCTGGCTATTTTTAGTAACTCCTCTCCAACATTATTTTGTTTTTGATCTAAGAATATATATTCTCTACTCTCCTTTCTTCTCACATGGATATATGGGCATATTAGATTATGCTTCTTTATTTTAGCTGTACTTTCACAGTTTTAACTAAGATATTTTAACATTACACTGTTAGAGAAATGATTTCACCAAGCATGGTGAAATAATTCTTTGTGTGGAGTGGCAAGGGAAGAGGATTAAATCTACCTCACTGAAATACATGCCAGACTTCTGCAGAATATATGAAAAGCTTCTTGGTATTCAGGAAAGACAAAGCATCTTGTGTCAGGGTATTATATTTTTCTTTTATAGTTGGTACTTCTTGTGTCATATTTAACAAATCTGCCGAATTCAAGGCCCGTGTTTTCTTCAAGAAGTTCTATAATTTTATCTCTTACCTTTAGATCTGTGATCCATTTTGAGTTAATTTTTGCTTATGGTGTGAGGGGAAAGTCCAGGTTAATTTTCTTTACAGTTGTTCCAACATCATTTATTTTAAAAGAGTATCCTTTTCCACTGAATTTTGGGATACCTTTTTCAAAAACCAATTGACTCTGTATCTGTGTCTCTACCTCTGGACTCTGTATTCTGTTGTGTTGATCTAAATGTCTTCTTTATACCAATAGTACTTTGTCTTGATAAATGTAGCTTTATAATCCCCCAAATCAGTTAAAGTAAGTCCTCCAACTTTATTCTTCCTTTTCCATTTCTTTTGTCTACTTGAGATCCTTTGCATTTACATATACATTTTAGAATCAGCCTGTCAATTTCTAAGAAAAATTACCTGCTTGGGAATTTGATTTATACTGAGTTGAATGGGCAGATTTGACAAATTTGAAGCCAAGTCATAAATATGGTATATATATCTCTGAATTTTTTTTAGCTCTTCTTTCATTTCCCTCAGAAGTATTTTGTTTTCAGGGTGCAAATCTCACATATATTTTGTCAGATTTTTTCATAGGGTTTTATATTTTTTCTATTTTAAATAAGATTTCTTTTTAAACTTCAATTTTCTATTGCTTGTTGCTAGCATATGCAAGTTCAGTTGGTTTTGTATATTTATCTTGTATCTTGCAACCTTATTATTTCTAGTATGTTTTTTTCCTAAGGATTTTCTATATAGACAATCATGTCATCTACAAATTAACATAGTTTTACTTCGTTCTTTCTAATATTTATACCTTTTATTTTTTTTCTTGTTTTAATAGAATAGGTAGAAATTTCAGCATAATTTGTGCATTGAGCTGGTGAGAGTGGACATTCTTGTCTTGTTCCTCATCTTACAAAGAAAGCATTCTTGTTTTATTATTAGGTATTATGTAAGCTATTGTGTGTTTTTTCTCCACAGGTTTTGTTTTCCAAGCTGAAAACTCCCTTTTACTCCTCTATTGCTGAGAAGTTATATCATGATAATTGCTGGAATTTATTTCTTTTTTCCAGTAATTGAAATGCTGTCCGGGATTGAGTTTTGTTGTTGTTGTTGTTGTCGTCTGTTGACATGATGAATTACATTGATTGATTGATTTTTAAAATATTAAACCAACCTTTCATTCCTAGGGCACACCTCCCTTGGTCATGTTGTATTATAATCCTTTGTGCATATTGTTGGTGGGAGGTGGGCTGCTCCCTTCACGGGGGAAGGGAGGGTTGTTAAGCTATAGCTTCCTGGTGAAGCAAACAGGCTCAGTGTCTCAGCCCATTAGGTTTAGCAATGTCCAATTCCTTTTGCTTTATTCTTATTAATATTTAGCTAACTATGGTAACAATAGTGCTGTTCAGATCTTTTATATCTTTACTAATTTTCTGTCAACTTATTCTGTTAGTTATGTGAGGGAAGGATGGAGCATAGTGGGAGACCTAGCCAATAGCTTAGGGTAAAAGCAGCTAGATATGAGATTGTGGACATTTTCAGTGTTTTGATTCTAGTTCTTGTTTTAAACTGGGAAGTACTGTTTTCACTAAAAGCTGTGAAATATATTTTTACTGTCCTATAACAAAATACAGTGACTCTCTGAAAAAAAGGAAGTAGTTTTTAATTTCTAACCATAAATTTTTGCTTTATATATTTTAAAACTTTGTCACTTGGTGTAGAGACATTTAAACTTGTTTCATCCTCTTGATGAACTGACCTCTTTATCATTATGAAATGACCATTTTTTATCCATCTTTCCTAATAAACAGTGTCTTTCTTTAAGCACCTCATCCTAATGATCTAATCTTCCTACCACCTACATTGAAACTACCTCATTCTAAAGAAAGCATTTTCTAATAGTCAGTTTTCCAAAAATGTAATGGGCTGCCTCAGCAAGTAATGAAAATTTGAAACAGTTTTTAAAGCAAGGGATGAACTTGTAGGGATGTTATATATGTAAGTTCCAAATGTTTTTTATCATTGAATTATTTGCTTTTTGAAGTGCTTTTTACATCTGACCTCCACTCGTTCTAATTGTTGTATTGCTAGAGAAATGTGTATATTATGACTATTTCCAGTTACTTTATAATAATAAAATGAAATTGCTTCATTTATTTTGTTCATTGTGAAAAACATCTCCTGATATGTAGTCTGGTATTTGTGCTCTTATACAAATTTGATAGAGTACAGTTACCATTCATTCCTTTTATCAACTGTTGTTTCTTTTGACTTTATTATGTAAATACTTTTTATGTATATATATTTTTCTTACAATTGTACTGTGTAGTTTTCAAAGACAGGTTTGTATTAAGTCCTTGCCTCCCACTCCTTGCCAAAATACCCCAAACCTAACAAAAATATGAGCAAATAATGTGGATTCAACCAGTAGCATACTTGTTAAAAGATGGAATTGGTTTTGTTGCACTAAAGCACTAGCGAAGAGAAAAGCTAGGTTTGGTGTTTTACCATTATTACAGAAGGTGTGGGGATTTTAAATATCGCATGGAAAGAATCCTGTCCTTTTTGTGCACTGAAAAGGTCAGTATATAAATGAACTTCCAGTTAATTTGTTAAAAGTTTAAAGAAATATTCATTTATCCTTTTTGAAGTTTGTTTTATTTTTAAATTCCATATATATCATAAAATTAAATTACTTTTATTTTCTTAAAGCAGTTCTTGGAACACCTCACAGCTTGCCACATCTGATGAATCCATCCATCTCCCCTGCATTTTTACATTTGAATAAAGCACATCAGGTATATAAACAGCATTGAATATTGAAACATCAAAAATTTGTAGTGAATATTTTGTTCTTTACAAGTAAAGTTATCAAGTTAAATGAGTATTTAAAAAAATACTTATTCATAAGTATAGGTACGTAAAAACATAATTTAGCCATGGCCAGTGTTGGTCAGTGGTTAAATGTTGGCCTATGCACGGAAGGGTTGAGGGTTCGAATCCTGGTCAAGGGCACATACCTAGGTTGTGGGTTTGCTCCCTGCCCCCCAGTCAAGCAACCAATGTGTCTCTCTCACACTTCCTTCCTCTCCCACTCCCTCTCTTCCCTCTTTTCATCACTCCTTTCCACTTTCTCTGAAAAACAATGGAAAAAATATCCTCAAGTGAGGATTAAAAACAAAGATACAAAAACATAATGAGAACATCAGATCAAATTAAGCTAATCAAAGCAGCATCGTTATATATTTATTGATTCCTGTGTGTAGGCATTAAGTAAGGAAGGGTATATTTTGTGTGGTACATTTGTCTGTAACTAAATCAGTATAGTCATTCATTGATTAACAATAGGGATATGTTCCAAGAAATGCATAGTTAGGCGATTTCATCATGTATGAATTCACCTGTGTTGGTACATCTATATTGGGCACTGGCAGGAATGGAAATTGCTTGGGTGAATCAGTGAGTGAGTAGTGAAGGCGGAGGACATTGCTGTACACTAGCATAGTCTTTATAAATACTGTACACTCAGGCAACACTAAATTCATAAAAATTATTTTTCTTCAATAAGTAAATCTTAACTTTTACTTTTTTACTTTATGAACATAATTTTTATTTTTATTTATTTAAATATATTTTTATTGCTTTCAGAGAGGAAGAGAAAGATAGAAACATCAATGATGAGAGAGAATCATTGATCAGCTGCCTCATGCACATCCCCTACTGGGGATTGAGCCCACAACCCACACATGTGCCCTTGATCGGAATCGAACCTGGGACCCTCCAGTCCACAGGCCGATGCTCTATCCACTGAGCCAAACCGGCTAGGGCTAAACGTAATTTTTTTTAACTTTTCAACTCTTGTAAAAACATTTAGCTTAAAACACACATTATACATTTATACAAAAATGCTTCCTCTCTTTATATCGTTATTCTTTTTTTTTTT
>NW_006297573.1:2805921-2814121 GCF_000327345.1 Myotis davidii
ACGCTCTATCCACTGAGCCAAACCGGTTTCGGCTATATCGTTATTCTTTAAGCTATTTTTTATTTCAAATATTTATTATTTTTACTTTAAAAAGTTTTTTTGTTAAAAACTAAGACACGAACACACATTAGCTCAGGATCACCAGGATCACTGCCTTTCACCTCCACATCTTTCCCCACTGGCAGGTCTTAGGGCATGGAGCTATTATTCCCTACCACTGTCATATGTTTGGTCCATCATTGACCAGAATGTTATATGATTTATGACTATAGCTCAGAACAAGTCCTCTTATGTGGCCTTAACTCAGAAGAGTATTTACAGAAAGAAAAACAATAAATGAATGAACAATAACTCTTATTCTTAAATTTTAATTGATGTTATAAAAATAATTCATATATTAGAGTAAAAATTTGTTTTACCTTTTTCAGATAAGTATTTTAAAATGTGTTTGTATATATAACTATAATACTGGAGATGAACATTAATTTCAGGTAGCATTAAGGCTGCATCTATATAGGAGCTCAGTTACAAATCAAACCTAATATATAACAGGTGATTGTAGATTGGGTGAATGTCTGGTCCTACACCTAGCTTTCTAAGGGAAAGGCCTACTTTTATTTATTTTTCATTCTTAGAACCTAACATAGGACCTTGTACATTATAGGGCCTTTGTTCATTCATTTACTCAGCATGTTTTAATGAGAATGTCACGTGTACTAGACGCTCTGCTGATCATTGAGGCTATAGTATTAAACACATGTTGATCGCCACTGTTCTTAAAAAATTTCAACAAATAGAGAAAATAAATAATTTATTACGATAAGGTGTGAAGAGTGATACAAAAAGGGTATTCAGAGAGTAGACAATATTCTCTTTATTTTAGAATTAAAATCAAAATGCTTGATTTTGCCTTTAAGGCCTGTCCAAGCTGGGCTCACCTGCTGCCAGGCTCAGGGCATCGCTGTCTCAGCTACAGTGGCCTGCTTTGGTCCTCAAAGGGCCTGTTCCCTTCTCTTTAGGTCTTTGCTCCTGCTGTTCCTTCTGCCTGGAATGCTCTCCACTGCAGCATCACCTGGTTCCCCCAGATTTCGCCTAGTTATTCTCCACAGCCTTCCAGTCTCTGCGCAATAGTTGGCTCCCTAGGAAAACCTTTGAATTTAACAATCTCACTCAATTCCGCCACTGTCTGTTCTCATAGCTCCTTGTATTTTCCCTTCATGTGCTCATTGCCATTAGTATTTATGTTTTTATCATTAGTTAATGCCTTATTTCTTCAGGGAACGATAAGATCCGTGAGGGCCGACCATAGTGTTGTGTTTCTCACTATGTAGTACAGTGACTGACACGTAGACAGTGGCCAGTAAGCCTTTGTTGAATGAGTAAATGAATAAATAAATGATTGAATGATGCTGACATTAAAGTCACATCTTGTATATCATTACAAGAATTAATTGCTGTTGTCTGCAGTTGAAACGTGAGCTACAAAGAAGCTGTTGCTTTTGCTCAGATCAGCTAGAGAATTAAACCATGTGAATTAGGTTATACAACAAGCAGCTTCTAAAAATTAAACTAACTGAATGTTTTACATTTTTCACAGAGCTCAATTATGGGTAATACTTCTAATTTATTCCTTCAGAACCTCTCCCATGTGTCACTGGCACAGCAACAATTAATGAAGTTTGAGAATATTCATACTAATAATGTAAGTATGGAATTGCTTTTTCTTTTGGAATGAGTTCTCTTTTTTTTCTTTCTATAATCAGGCTATTGGTCAGATTGAATTTTCACTTGTGTAGCCTCTTAACTCAGTTATGTCCTGCTGCCATTGGCAAAGGTCTTACTTTCTCTTCTTCTTTTGCAGAAGCCGGGCTTACTTGGAGATCCCCCAGCGATGGTACTTCAGGCTGCAGTAGGAGTAGGGTCAGCACTTCCCTTGAAAACAGAGTTGGGTCATCATGGAGAAGCACATAAAAGTAAATGATGTGTATTTACTGAAAAGTCAGTAAACAGTCAGATTTGAGGTTTAAAGATAACTTACCTATATTCTACTTTTTACAGGAAGGTCAAATTTGAGTTTTTAGTCATTTAAAATTTCCAGGGCTCTTTTGGCTTTTCTGTTTTTAATATTAGAAAACTATTGATGTTGCTGACAGATTTATTTCCATACCAAGATAAGACTTTCCCTGTGGGATAAGCTTTAATGTTTAGTAAAGGTTCGCAGCAGTGTGAGGCAAACACATAGGTCCATTTGAGAGTGACGTGCTGCCCACTGGGCTGACAACAGATTACACAGGCATCCATTGAATTTCTGCCTGGATAAGAAAACCTTAGCTTTTATAAAGGAACTAGAGGCCCAGTGCACGAAATTCATGCACTTGGGTGTGTGTGGGGGGGAGTCCCTCAGCCCGGCCTGCGCCCTCTCGCAGTCCAGGAGCTCTCAGAGGATGTCCAACTGCCACTGAGGTGGGAGAAGCTCCCGCCATCGCTGCTGTGCTTGCCAGCCATGAGCCCAGCTTCTGGCTGAGTGGCGCTACCCCTGTGGGAGTGCACTGACCACCAAGGGGCAGCTCCTGCATTTAGCATCTGCCCCCTGGTGGTCAGTGTGTGTCATAGCAATCGGTCATTTCACCATTTGGTCAATTTGCACATTAGCCTTTTATTATATAGAATAGATGGTGTTTGTTAATTTAAAGTTTCTTTATTTACTAGAGGCCCAGTGCTTGAATTTGTGCACCAGTGGGGTCCCTTGGCCTGGCCTGCGGAATTCTGCTGAAACCGGCTCTCCGACATCTCCTGAGGGGTTCTGGATTGTGAGAGGGCTCAGGCCAGGCCGAGGGACCCCCACCAGTGCACGATCAGGGCCAAGAAGGGATGCAGGAGGTTGGTAAGCTGGGGAGGGGATGTGGGAGGGCTCCAGGTTGTGTCCAGCTCATCTTGCTCAGTCCTAATCGGCTGATCCCCAGCAGCAAGCTACTGGTCAGAGCGTCTGCCCCCTGGTGGTGTGCGCACATCATAGCAACTGGTCTACCAATCAACTGTCTGCCCCCTAGTGGTCAGTCACATCATAGCAAGTGGTTGCGCAGTCTTAGCGATCATTAGCATATTACCCTTTGATTGGTTGAACGGACAACCGGACACTTAGCATATTAGACTTTTATTATATAGCATATCATTTTTAAAATGTGATCTCCATATTAGTATTAGAAGAAAAATAATAATGTGTACAGTTCTTATTAAAAGAAAAATAGGAGCATGGGGTTAATGTGATTTCTTACTTGAATATGATCTTGAAAGACACTTTCAGTGTGAAGATTAACTGAAATTTGCTTGAAGTGAGCATGCTGGGGACTAGGGGCCACCATTAATAAAATTAAAATATATAGATGGGTAACATATATATATCTTGTACATTAAACCAGCAAGTCAAATGATCAGATAACTCAGTTCTGACTGTTAGTATTGACTGGGCAAAAGGTTAACCATTACATAGGTATAGAAATTTTTATGGTATCATAGCGATCTGTCCTAAAAAATAAATTCTGTATGCCTAAAAGCTTATGCAAATGCTTATTAGTTGTGTTGGATTAAATAATAAGCCATTTTCTCTTGCATGTGCTGCATTCAGTGTTCAATAAATATATCGCTAAGAGATAAAACCATCTCTTAAGTACATGATACTAAAAATAACTTAAGAAATTTGTTTAGTGTGTTTGTAAATTATAAATTTGACTTAAAGTAGCTATCAAAATTAGCTCTTTTCATTTAATTTTGATCTATAGATTTTTTAAAAAGTGGAATGGTTCAGAATTTGCCTATTCGAGCTTTGATTTTTTTTTTCTCCCAGAATTTCTTGTTATGCCCTAAAAATAAAAATGTAAAACTTTCATGTTAATTTTGATGATCTTTTCACAAATATTGATGTGTTTTAAATAGTGGTGTGCTAATGCTTAAAAACCAGTTCTCTAGGGTAAAAACATCTTGATTTGTAGAATTTGTGATTTCTGTGTGTAAACACTCCAACCGTGGTTGATTCAGGTTGCCAGTGTGAAGACATTGAACTGGAGAGCAGGGAAGAGATGAGCTGGTGCAAGAAAGCTGACCAAATTTATTGTTGGAGTTAATCTAATTTTACCAATTTTTAAGAGTCAGAGAATTTTTTAAACTGAAGACTAATTATTCCTTCAAATATGGAAGCAGGCAAATTACAATGACTGGACATTTTTTAAAAAGGCACTGATGCCACTGAAATGCCAAAAAGTGCATACATTTTGCATTCAACTTTTAAAATAAAGAATTAAAACTTAGAATTAAAAAATGTAATATTCTTGAGACTGTACTGGAAGTTGTTTAAGAAAGGCATGATTCCTGTTACAGGTTTTTGTTTTCCTAGGAACCTGCTAATTTACAACTTTTAACCTCCCCTTTTGAATTTAACTGTTCTCTAATAGATTAAAAAATGTTTGTTTGCATTTTGCCTATAATTTAACAAAATCAAAAGGACTGCTATGAATAAGTCTTGTCTAACCAAAAGTTTTTGGCATTTGTGGTTCCCTACAGCATCTAATCTGATTCCAACTCAAACATCTCTAACAGCTGGAATGGGCTTATTACCGTTCTTTCCAAATCAGCACATTGCTGGACAAGCTGGGCCAGGGCATGGGAATACTCAGGAGAAACAGCCAGCCTCCGTGGGAATAGCAGAAGGAAATTTCTCAGGGTCACAGGCTTATCTTCAGAGCTTTCCGAACCTTACTGCTGGAGGTTTGCTGGCAGGACACCATAAGCAACAACAGAGTCAGCCAAAAAGCACAGAGATGAGTTCAGGGGTAAGAAAACTCTGTGTGTGTGCACACACATACTCACACATACACAAACAATGCAGGTGCATGTTACAAGCACATGTGCATTATATAAGTTATATATATATATATATTCTTTTAAATTTTATCTTAAATGAGATTATTCTAATTCCAGAATATTCTAATTTTTGCTTATTTTACAGGTGATACAATTTATGAAATATAAAAGCAATGTTAACTATTTTTTATTTCAAAGGAAGTTAATATAAAGTATGAAATATCAATTACAAACTAGAGCATTGCTATTATATATCAAAGACATGATGGCTTTTTTATAGTGTACACTTCTCAAAATAGAAGAAATATTGCACTCTTAAAGAAATTTACTATAAACAAACAAAAATCTATCTTTTGATAAGTTTTATATCAGTTGATGTTTGGGACTATGCTTAATTACTTGCCAGTTTGTTAGTAAATAAAATTATTTTAATTTGTGTAAAATGAAGTTTTTAAGTCTGTTACTGTAAAATAATTTATATATAAACTTTTTTCTATAAATTTTTGCCTTTAAAAAGTTTGGGATATGCATGGTTTACGCAAATACTTGATATTAAAAAAATAAACTAAGTTTGAAATTTTGTAGCTAGGAAAAACTTATGATGTCATTAATATTTCTCTAATTATATAGCGATGTTTATAAGACTTTGTAAGTAAATAATGCTGTTGTTTGAGATATACTCATTTTTTTTCTATTTTAAATGTATTCTATAGTTAGCTCGGGTATTATTTTAATATTGAGAGGGAGACTCAGTTTTATTTTATTAAATATGTCAAAGTCAGTTATGACACTCTGGTTTGTCTGAAAGAATCTAAACTCTGTTCTAATTCTGGAAGTTTTACCCAGTCAGTGTTGTTGTTAATCCTCACCAAAGGATATTTTCCCATTGATTTATAGGGAGAGTGGAAGAGAGAGAGAAAGACAGAAACATCAATGTGAGCAAAACAAATCAATTGGTTGCCTCCTGCATGAGTCCCCCCAGTCCCCCACCAGGGTCTGGGAGGAGCCTGCAACCCAGGTACCTACCCTTGATCAGAATTGAATCTGGGACCCTTTGGTTGCAGGCCAACACTGTACCCACTGAGCCAAACCGGCTAGGGCCCCAGTCATGTTAATGGTTATAAACCACTGGCGTTTATAAATGTTATAATTGGTGGGTAAAATACAGTATATTTAATTTTCATTTTATTTGTACTCTAAAATTCCTTTTGGTTTGCAAGTGGTGTAAAACTCAGGCTATAAGGAGAATATGAGAAAAAAATCACCTAGTTGGATATATTCAAATGTCAAAATAATATTTAATTTGTAAGAGGTTTGGTGTCACTTAGTCCAAGCAGGATGTATGGATAGAATGTCCTACAATTAAAAAATAAAACTTGGGCAGTACTTCGTAGAATGAATTTTTAAAAAATTATCTGCAAATATTAATTACTTGAGTTATTGAGGGAATTTAAATAAATAGAATTTATATATGAATTACTTAATCTTTTTGCATAGGATCTTTAATTCATAGTAAATGAAAGCACCATGGTCTCTAGAAAAACTGGATATGAGGCGATACACATAATGCGCAAATGAGAAGCTATTAACAAGACGACAGCCAGTCAGGCAGACTGCCCTTTCCCCACTGTGTATTTTTGGCACTCTTGTGAAACATAGTTGATCACAAACGCATGGGTTTATTTCTGGGCTGTTTTGTCAATATTTGGGCAAAGTTTTATGCCAGTATCATACTGTTTTGATTACTATGGTTTTGTAGTATAGTTTGAAACCAGGAAGTGGAATGTCTCCAGATGTGTTCTTTCTCAAGATATCCTGGCCACTTGGGGTCTTTGGGTTCCATACAAATTATAGGATTACTTTTCTATTGTAAAAAGTGCCATTGAAATTTTTACTGGAATTTGTTAAATGTATAGGTTGTTTTGGGTAGTATGGACATTTTGTCCCCCTAAAATATGTTATTAATTTTTTTAGAGAGAGAGGAAGGGAGAGGGATAGAGAGATAGAAACATCCATGAGAGAGAAACCTCATCAATGGGCTGCCTCTTGCACCCCCCCACCCTCCTAAGGGATCGAGCCTGCAACCTGGGCATGTGCCCTGACCAAGAATCTAACCAATGGCCTTTTGTTTCCTGGGTCAGTGCTCAGCCACTGAGCTACACCGGCTGGGCGGTAGTATGGACATTTTAAAAATATTATTTCTTCCATGATATTATTCTGTTAACAAAGGCTATCTTTCCAATTATATTGTTTTTTATTTCTTTTATCAATGTCATGCTTTTCAGTGTACAGATCTTTCACCTTCTTAGTTAAATTTATTTCTAAATATTTTATTCTTTTTTATATTATAAATGAGATTTTTCTTAATTCAACAATAGTTTATTGATAGTATATTGTTAGTATATAGAAATGCCACTGATACAGACAGATTATTTAACTTCTTCCTTTCTGATTTGGATGCCTTTTTATCCTTTTCTTGCCTAACTGCTCTCTGGCTAGGACTGTCAGTACTCTGTTAAATAAAATGGGCATCCGTGCCTTGTTCCTGATCTCAGAAGAAAAACGTTCAGCTTTTCACCGTTGAATATGATGTTCTCTGTGGGCATGTCTTTTATGTATGGCTTTTATTATCTTGAGGTCTATTTGTAGCTTTTATTATGAAAGGATGTTTAGTTTTCACTAATGTGTTTTCTGTATCTATCAGAACCATTATATGTTTCTTTTCCTTTATTCTGCTGAATGTGCTGTATCACATTTATTGATTTGTATATGTTGAACCATTCTTACATCCCAAGGTTAAATTCCAGTGGATTCTGGTGCATAACTCTTTTAATGGGTTGTTGAATTCAGGTTGCTTATATGTTGTTTAGGGTTGCTAATATTGATGAGGATTTTTGCACCTATGTTCATCAGGGATATTGGCCTAAATTCTTTTCTTGTAGTGTCCTTGTCTAGCTTTGGTATGAGGGCAGTATTGGTCTTGTAAAACAAATTAGGAAGTGTTTATGGAAGAGTTTCTGAAGCACTGGCATTAATTCTTCTTTAAATATTTGGTAGAATTCACCAGTTAAGCCATTTGGTCCTGAGCTTTTCATTGTTGGGAATTTATTTAATTTTAAATTAATTGAGTTATTTTTATTGTTTAAAGTATTACATGTCTTCTTTTTTCCCCCAAGTGACCCCCTAGGCCACTCCCACCCCCGAGGGCAAGCCCCCACCACCCTAGTGTCTGTGTCCATTGGTTATGCTAATTTGCATGCATACAAGTCCTTTGGTTAATCACTAACCCAGTGGTTCTCAACCTTGGCTGCACATTACAATCACCTGGGAATCTTTTTTAAAT
>NW_006297573.1:2814640-2836114 GCF_000327345.1 Myotis davidii
TTTCCTCTGTATCCTTGCCAGCACTTCTCGTTTGTTTATTTATTGATGATAGCCATTTTGACAGATGTGAGCTGATACTACATTGTTGTTTTGATTTGCATCTCGCTGATAATTAGTGACTTTGAGCATGTTTTCATATGTTGAGCATGTTTTCATAGGTCTTCTTTTGAAAAGTATCTACTTAGGTCCTATGCCCATTTTTTTATTGGATCGTTTATATTCCTTTTGTTAAGTTGTATGAGTTCTCTGTAAATTTTGGAGATTAAACCCTTAGCTGAAATAGTATTGGCAAATATGTTCTCCCATGCAGTGGGCTTTCTTGTTGTTTTGTTGATGGTTTCTTTCGCTGTGCAGAAGCTTTTTATTTTGATATAGTCCCATTTGTTTATTTTCTCCTTAGTTTTCATTGCCCTTAGGAGCTGTGTCAGTAAAGATATTGCTACAACACATGTCTGATATTTGGCTGCCTATGAAGTCTTCTAAGATTTCTATGGTTTCCCGTCTTACATTTAAGTCCTTTAACCATTTTGAGTTTTTGTGTATGGTGTAAGTTGGTGGTCTAGTTTCATTTTTTTGCATGTATCTGAACAAATTTCCCAGCACCATTTATTGAAGAGACTGCCTTGACTCCATTGTATGCTCTTGCCTCTTTTGTCAAATATTAATTGAGCATAATGGCTTGGGTCGATTTCTGGATTCTCTTTTCTGTTCCATTGGTCTATATTTCTGTTCTTGTGCCAGTACCAGGTAGTTTTGAGAATCGTGGCTTTGTACTACAGCTTGATATCTGGTATTGTGATCCCTCCAACTTTGATCTTCTTTCTCAGGATTGCTGTGGCTATTTGGGGTCTTTTTTTTTTTTTTTATTCCAGATGAATTTTGGAGATTATTTTCTAGGTCTGTGAAATATGCCGTTGGTATTTTAACAGGGATTGCATTAAATCTGTAGATTGCTTTGGGTATAGTGGACATTTTAATGATGTTGATTCTACCAGTCCATGAACACAGTATGTTCTTCCATTTGTTTATATCTTCCTCTGTCTCTTTTTTCAGTGTCCTGTAGTTTTCTGAGTACAGGTCTGTAGTTTTCCAAGTACCAGTCTTTTACCTCCTTAGTTAAGTTTATTCCTAGGTTATCTTAATTTTTTTGGTGCAATGGTGAATGGGATTGTTTTTTTAGTTTCTCTTTCTCTGAGGTCATTATTGGTATATAAAAAAAGCCATAAGTTTCTGGTTGTTAATTTTGTATCCTGCTACCTTGCTGAATTTATTTATTAGGTCTAGTAGTTTTTTGATGGAGTCTTTGGGGTTTTCTACATATAGTATCATGTCATCTGCAAATATGAATGTGCCATGTATGTTTTAACTAAAGACCAGACAATATGTTGATGTAAGAAATGTCCAAACACATACAGAATGTTTTATAAGATTTTATTTGAGCCCAGTGGATGACAACTGTTGGAGAAAAGACATTAAATGCTGTGGAGAATAACAGTTTGCAGCTGTGTTTGTGCATTTGAAGTTAAGGAGGGAAGGTGAGAAAGATGTCATGGAGATGGGAGAGAGCCAGGCACGGACTGGATGAAAGGACAGTTACCAGGAGGTGCTCTCCTGAGGGTGGTCATGCTTATCTCAAAGGTGGGCTAACCCAGATGCATAGGAGCAATGGATGGCATTGCTTAAGATAAAGATAAGCCCTTTATTAAAGAAGTTATAGGCCTGGGGCCTACCTACCCACCAGGACTACACAGGTAGGAATTTATGATCAGAGCCTCCTGTGAGGTTCCTTTCAGTCACTCAATTTGGCCACATTTACTACAGATGCCTCTTTTTGTTCACAAATACAATTCCTAAAACAAGACATTGGAAAGAAATTTCTGTGAGCTGTTTCTCAGCCTTGGAGCAAACCTAAGTTAAGACAGAGCAGGAAACAGTGACCTCTCTCTTTGCTTTTTGGTTGTTGGGAATTTTTTGATTAATCCTTACTCATTATTGGTCTGTTCAAATTTCTTTATGATTCAATCTTTGTAGAATGTTTCCAGAAATTATCCATTTCTTGTAGTTTATCCAATTTGTTGGCATATGTTTGTTGATAATAGTCTATTATGATCCTTTGTATATCTGTGGTGTCAGCTATAATGTCTCCTCTTTCATTTATAATTTCTCTTTTGCTCTTGGTTAGTCTAGCTAAACGTTTAGTTTACCTTTGAAAACAATACTTCGCTCTATTGATCTTCCTTTCTCTTGTCTATTTTACTTATTTCTACTCTAGTAAATAATATTTCCTTACTTTGGTTAATTTGGGGCTTAGTTTGTTCTTTTTCTAATTCCTTGAGGTGTAAAGTTAGGTTGTTTGCTTTTTTTCTTCATATAGGCATTTACCGCAATACAGTTCCACCTTAGAACTGCTTTTGCTGCATCCCATAACTTTTGAGTATGTTATTTTCCATTTTTATTTGTCTCAAGAGATTTTTTAAAATTTCCCTTTTATCTCTTCTTTAACCCATAAGGAATGTGGTGTTTAATTTCTACATATTTGTGATTTTTCTACTTTTTTCCCTGTTATTGATATCGAGCTTCATACCCCTGAGGTCAGAACAACACCTGAGATTGTTTCAGTGTTCTTAAATCTGTTAAGGCTTGTTTTGTCACTCAATCTTTTTTTGTTTTTGCTTCTGCTATTGGTGTCATATCCAAGAAATCATTGCCAAATTTAATAACATGAAGCTTTCCATGTAAGCTTTTCCTTTTAGAGACTTATAGTTTTAGCTCTTACAATTAGGCCTTTGATCCATTTTGAGTTAATTTTTGTATATGGTGTTAGATAAGAATCTACTTCATTCTGTTACATGTGGATATCCAAGTATGTCAGTATTTTTGTTGAAAAGACTGTCCATTCCCCATTGAATAATCTTGACACTCGTTAAAAATCATTTAACCATGAACATATGTGGGGATTTATTTCTGGGATCTCTATTCTATTCCGTTCACCTGTTTGCCTGTTTTTATGCCAGTACCACACTGTTAAGATTACTATAGCTTTATAGTAAGTTTTGACATGATAAAGTGTGGGCCTTCTATTCTTGTTTCTTTATCACCTTCCAGCAACTTTTGGGGAGTCCCTTAATATGAATCTTAGGATGAGTTTTCATTTTCTGCAAAAAAGTTGGAATATTAATTGGGATTATTGAATCTGTAGATCAATTGGGGTAGTGTTGACACTTTAACAGTATTGTTTCTAATTCATGAACATGGGATGTATTTTCATTTATTTGTTGTCTTTAAATTTTTTCAACAATGTTTTGTAGTTTTTCAGTGTACAAGTACTTATCCTTGGTTCAGTTAATTCCTAAGTATTTTATTCTACTGGAATTGTTTTCTTTTTGTATTGTCCTTTGTTAGTATATACAAACACAACTGTTTTTTGCATGTTGATTTTTGTATCCTGAAATTCATTTATTAGTTCTAACAGTGTTGGTGTAATCTTCTTTACGTCATGTGCAAAAAGAGATAATTTTACTTTTTTGTTTCTAATTTGGATGCCTTTTATATCTTTTTCCTGCTTAATTGCTCTGGCTAGAGCTTCCAATACTGCGTTGAACAGAAGTGGTGAAGGCATCTTCGTCTTATTCTTGATCTTCAGATTTTCACCATTGAGTATAACATTGGCTTTTTCATCCATGACTTTTGTTATGGTAGTTTCCTTCTATTTCTAGTTTGCTGAGGATATTGAATTTTGTCAACTGCTTTTTCTGCATCAATTAAGATGATTATGTGTTTGTTTCATTTCTCTTTAAATGTTTGGTAGAATTCTCCAGTGAAGCCATTTTGTCCATTAGCATTATTCTGGCTAATGTAATATAGCTGTTAAGAAAGAAAGGGTTTCAGGCCTCATTCTAGCACATACTAAATGTACTTTTTAGTAAAAAAAATGTTGATAACTTTGTTTCTGGAAGTAAGTTATTAAATTTGTTTTTCTTGTGAAGATGAATTCTCTCCTGGTTTAAATGAGAAGGTTGTATAAGATGGCCTTTAATTGTCTTTCAGTTCTAAAGTTCAATGGTTCCAGAATAGTTTCTTAAAAACTTACTGAAAAAATAATAGGTGAAATGTGATAATTTTAATCAATATCCAGAAATATTTCATAACTTAATATCTTCATAGGTAGAAACATTAGTTTCTACAAGTTTTTACCACACTAGATTTATTGAAGAATAAGTATTTCTTTTTCA
Source organism: Myotis davidii (assembly GCF_000327345.1). Classification (NCBI taxonomy): domain Eukaryota; kingdom Metazoa; phylum Chordata; class Mammalia; order Chiroptera; family Vespertilionidae; genus Myotis; species Myotis davidii. The sequence continues at coordinate 2,818,873 of NW_006297573.1, forward strand.
TTTTTATTTTCTTGTACCTCTTATTAATTAAGTTCCTACTCTTTTGTTTTTGATAAATAGGCTGCCTCTAAGAATCAGACTTCACTCTTGGGAGAACCGCCAAAAGAAATCCGGCTGAGTAAAAATCCCTACTTAAACTTGGCCAGTGTGCTGCCCAGTGTGTGCTTATCATGTAAGTGAGAACTCAGTATTAACATTTTGGAGTTTCATTGAATACTTTCCATAATGAGTTTTACTTCAGTTCTTAATTTGATAGAAACAAATCATGCCTATTGACTAATTAAAGCCTAAATTATGATCCCGGTCTTTAAAATGAAAGAATAATTAAAATTAACCCTTAAAATGCATTTTACTTTAAGGAAGGCATCTTTTATAATATTTTATTAAGAATATAATTAATTTATTGAATTATAGAATCATTAAAAATAATTGGGCAGAAGAATTATTTGGCACAATAATTCTTTACAGATAGAATCATATTTCTAAAATAGAGGTTTAAACTTCTAAGTAATTTAATATATCTGGAGTACTAGCCAAATACACCACAAACATATGAGCTACTCAATGACAGAAGTAGAATTCTCATGTCCTTTTTTGGAGGGTCTCCTCAGGCCTTCAGTTCGTGTCAATTAACAATCTTAAGGGAAAATCACAACTGTGCTTACGCTGTACATATACTAGGATATTCACTAGAACATTGTTGTAAACAGTAAAAACTAGAAAGTGCCTTAAGGTCCGTTGACAGGAATGAATAGTTTGTCATAAAGTGGAATATTATGCAACTTTCCTTTTATAATCATGTACTAATGGAAAATGATCTCTAAAACAAATTAAGGGGAAAAAGCAAATGTATGTATAAAATGATTCCATTTGTTTATTTAAAGCTATATATTCTTACATGTACATATTTGAATGTGTAAATGGATAAAGTAAATCTGGGAAAATAAATTTAAAACTGTCACCCCTGGGGAAAAGAATAGGGTTGGTTGAGAAGAGATGAGAGATAAATTTTGTTTTTAATGTGCATTATCTTTATTTTATGGAGTATCCTTTTGAATCTAAACATTAATTTCTAATTTTTTAAAGCCAGAAAAAAAATTTAATACAATTTTACTACATCTACTATATTTTTAACTGGTCTAAAAATGGATAGTTACAGCTGTTACATTAACAAGAAAGGTTAGTTTACATTCTGTATGCCTTGTTTTAGAGATTATACATACATACATATGCATTTTTAAAAATATGTTTTTATTGATTTCAGAGAGGAAGAGAGATGGAGAGAAATAGAAACATCACTGATGAGAAACAATCACTGATCGGCTTGATCGATTGCCTCCTGCAGGCTCCCTACTGGGGATCGAGCCTGCAAACCCAGGCATGTGCCCTTGACCGGAGTCAAACCTGGGACCCTTCAGTCTGTAGGCCAACGCTCTATCCAATGAGCCAAACTAGCTGGGGCTAGACTTTTATTTTTTTAAATGTTTCCACCAAAATTATTTACCCATAGGGCAAACTTTCATTCAGTTATTTTAAATGACTAAGACAACATCATATACTGTATATATTTTTTCTCCTGGGGATAATGTAGATATTATATTCTGGCAAGCTAAAATTGGTGTTCTATTTGAAAATATGCTGAATTAATGAGTTTGTACTGTGTTTATAATGAACAATAAAGCAACCTAACTAAAATATATGTATTGATTTTGCCTTTAGCCCCGGCAAGTAAAACCACTCTACAGAAGACTGGAATTGCGAGCAACATTCTGGAGGCAATCTCTCAGGAAAATGAATCACAACACACATTGGAAAAGTGCATTGCATATTCTCAGCCTTTTGGTGATTATGCACAGGTAAATGAGTCTCAGATTTTGATGATATGTAGAAAAATTGGTTCAACCTCATATTGAGTTCACTGAGTATGAAATTGTGATTCCTATACTATCAGGGAAATTAAAATTGCACTGATCTACACATTATTTTTTTGCTCACCATTTGGAATTTTAGGACATATTCAAGAAATTGCTAAGTATCATTTTGCACTATTTACCTGGCATTGTTTACACTATTGGTTGGCAAACTACAGAACAAGTCCAGCCCACCATTTGTTTGGTAAATAAAGTTTTATTGGAATACGGCCAGGTTCATTCATTTAAACCTTGTCTGCAGTGCTGTTGTGCTACAGCAGAGAGTTGAGTAGTTCTAATAGAGAGTTATGGCTGCAGGGTTAAATATTTACAGTGTAGCTCTTTACAGAAAAACTCTGCTGACCTCTGATTAATCCCAGTACAGACCTGGCTAAGAACCCCAAGGAAATGCCTCTGTTGTTCACCACTGCTCATTTATGTAGAAACATGGTAACTACAGGCACTATCCTGCTAACTTTTAAACCAAACAGTCAATAACATGGAAAGTATTATATTTATAAATGTACCATACCATTACCTACTCATGTCAGTTTTGCTTTGCTTTTTTCCCCTTCAGTTTATTCTTAGTGGCTTTAACTGAGAATGTATGTCATGTTAGCAGTATACGATATGTAATCATGAGGGTCTGACGATGAACAATTCTGATTCCTTCTCGTTTCCCAGCGTAGTCAGCTTCTTCCCGCCTCTGTCCTCTCTGTGGGAGCAGTGCTTCCACTTTGATTTTCTGGGAGCAACTCTGTGTTTGTCTCCCCTGTCTCTAATGAACTTAGAAAAGGAAACCAGTGGGAATTCATTTAGAACAATTGATGCCTAGATATGCTTTTATGATAGGGTACTAGAAACGCAGGTCAAATAGACTGTAGAAATGGTGCAGCTGGATATTAGCAAAATATATAATAAGGGTCTCTTGTATACCTGTGGGAAAGGGAGAAATCTAGGTTGGATGATGATGTAATTAGGTGGCAGCTACTTATATTTAAGGGACAGCAGTCATGAAGGGACACAACCTAGAAGGCATTCTCTTACGTGTTTCATAAAACTTCATCTTTGTTCCCTTACTAGTTAACATTTTAAATAATGACATATGTAAGGACATTGGTTGTATGCTGGTTATATTTCTAGGTGACAAAAGCCAAGGAAATAATCAGGAATGTATAAAATCTTTCATGACTAGTTTATAGCTGTGAAAATTAGAAACAACCTAAATTTCCAACAATTTATAGGACTGAGTATACAAATTATGACATATTTATACCATGAAATACAATGCAAGTATTAAAAATTACATAAAGCAATATGTAAACACACAAAACATTTTATAATCAATTGTTAATTTTAAAAATTTATAAAATATAGTCCCTGTGCAATTTTTTTGTTTGTTTCTTTATAAGGAACAAAATTTATTTTTATAAACAGGAAGAAGCACAATAATTAAGATGTAGTTAAATGTATGATTTAAGTTTTAAAAGTTATTTTTTTCTACTTACCTTTCCTTTTATTTCACTTTTGGAATTAGCCTTGCTTTTCTCACTAGCAGTTTTATTAGATTATTGTGGTTTTGAACACTTAAATCCGCAGAAAGCCACTTTGCCATTTACATGTGGAGCACTTCTGTGATAAAGATGCCTCTTGCATCGCCAGCCCTCTTCCTGCCTCTCCCTTGCTTACCCAGAGATCCTGTGAGGGTGGGCCTCCCTGGATTCCGCGTTCCCGGGGCAGTCCCTGCTGTTTCCTCAGGCTTGTTCATAAAGTGAGATTTGTTCTTTCTCATGTTCTTTCCTCCTCATAAAGTAAACTTAATTAAATGTTACTCATGGAATAAAGTAACTAGTAAAAGGTGGTCATGTTTTATGAATCCTTCTATTTCCAGTGCTGAAATGGAGGAGGAGGTCTAAGGGAAGGAAACCAACATTTTTGCTTTGTTTTGAACACTTGCTACATGCTCTGCAATAAAAGCATTAAGTACACTTAACCATTTGTGAGCTTAAAATGACCGCCCGCATAATACAAGTGGAAAACATAAAGGGATAAATAATCTTTCCAAGTTCATGCAGTTAGGAAATGACTTCTCTGATTCCAAAGCCCACATTATGTTCATTATACCAGGGAGAAGTTTCTCCAGGCATGGGGTGGTGTTTTATAGAGACTGGTTGGTTGGTTGGTTGGTTGGTCGGTCGGTCGGTCTGCACTGGCTGCTGTGTGTAAAGATTAGGAGAAAAGGCTATGTCAAGATATAGATAGATATAATAATGCCTATTTCCAATAAAACTATCACCCTTAAAAATTCTAGTTGGCATCCAGTATTGGTGAGGTTGTTTGTGTCAGATTATTCCTCCTGCAGATAATTGTGACTAAATTATATTCAATATGAAAGAAAAACAGCTCTTGGTAGGCTCTGGAGAGTGACCGACAGCAGGCAGAAATGGAAGGGGAGTTAGTCCTTGAAAGAGGGAACCTGTACTGGATGAGACGTGTGTTTCTGTGGCTTTTTGACCCCCCCATCTCCCCTCTCCCCTCCCCCCATTTATGCAGAAAGGTACAGTCTTGCCAGCTGGTGGGATCAGAGGCCAGAGTTCAGGACTGTTTGCAAGGCTGAGAAGTAAGGGAGTAATTTCGGGAAAAGGGGTTTCATAAGAAGAAGCCTCAAAATCTCTGTGAACTCAGCCCAAGTGCACTTGACTGACTTGACTATGTTTGTGTGAGGGAGACTCCAGGGGACCTGGTGGAAAGCACAGATGGAAAGGAAGACCTGTGAAGAGATACACCTCCTCCCCAGCACAGAGGGGACAATATGGTGTTTGAGTTCAGAAAAGTTAACTCCTTACAACAAAAACCAACAGTCTTCAGAGGAAGATTATACAATCCACAGTCTCTATGATATATCATCTACAGTGTCCAGTAAACAAGAATTACTAGATAACTGAAAAAACAGAATGTGACCTGCCATTAAGAAGAAAGGACTCCAAGGAGACACAGATGTTGGTCTTAGTAGACAGTCTTATCTAAAACAACTACTATAAGTATGTTCAGGAACTTTAAAAAAATAAGGCCAAATGAACAGGTAGGGAATTTCAGGAAAAATACATTCTAAAAAAGAAGTATAGACTCTCTAGAATTGAAACATATGGGACGTGGAAAAAAAATACACTGTTTGGCCTTAGAGGAAGATTAGAGAAAGGAAGGGAAAATGGTTCAATTAACTTAGACAAATCAAGAGCAATAATTTGGTCTGAAGAACAGAGAGAAAGAGGTTGAAAACCAATGAACAGACCCTCAGGAATCAGAGGGACAATGTCAAGCAGTCTAACATAAGTATAATTGGAGTCTCAGGAGGAGAGGAGAAAGATAAATGGGGCATGAAATATTTGAAGAAATAATGGTAAAAAAAAACCAAAACTCCCCAAATTTGGTTTAAAAAAGACTTACAGATCTGAGAAGTTCAGAGACCTCCTCTCCAAAACAGGATAAAGAAAAGCAACATTTTAAAAAATCTAGGCACATTAGTTAATACGCTGAAAACCAAAGTTATAATGAGATTATTATGAAAGCAACCACAGAATAGTAACACACATTTTCTTGAGCTAGACTTTCTCAACCTTGGCACTAGTGACATTCTGGGCTGGGTACTTCTGTTGTGCAGGGCTGTCTTGTACATTGTTGGATGTTTAGCAGCATTCTTGTCTTCTACCCATTCGATCCCACCTCCCCCAACTGAGAACCACGTGTTAAAACAACTGGTTAATGTGGGTAAAATAAAAAGATAATATATTTTCTCTTTTAAAATTTATTTTAAAACAGCATCATGACAGAATATTGTGGGTTTGTAATGTTTGTAGATTTAATATATTTAACAACAGTACAGAAGACAAAATGAGGTGAGTGAAATTATGTTTGTGGGGGTTATTACATTAGAACAATATTAACTCTAAGTAGGCTGTGATAAATTATGGAGTACTTATTGTAATCCAGAAAGCAGTCGTTAAAAATTACAAAGAAGGATAGCTAAAATGTCAATCATTTTATTATCATGGAATTTTAAGAACCTTTGATTAAGTCAAAAATACCAGGAAAGGAGAGAAAAATAGGACGAATAGAAAACAAATAGCTAAGTGGTAAATCTCAATTGAATGATGATAATAGTTAAATGAAAATGGACTGTATGTCCAATTAAAACAAAGAGACTGTCAGAACAAGGTACAATTGTACATTTTTACCACTTCTATTCAACCTTTTACCTAAGGTTTTAGTGCAAAAAAGTTTTTAAAAGTATGAAATAGGAAAGTAAAAGTGAAAATGTCTCCTTGCATATGACATGATTCTTTACATTAAATTCTAAGAATCTGCAAAACAATCAGACTAATAAATAAACTTTGCAAAGTCACAAGATAGAAGGGCAATATGGAAAAAATGAATTGTATTTCTCTGGGACTCTTACAAGGCTATGTACATGTGTAGGATTGCACATGCTTAGGAAAGACCCTAAAATGAAGACAAAATTGTCAGTTCTCTGGCTGGGTTGAAGGGATGGCCCAACACACACACACACACACACAGCCCCTCAACAAAGTCTGGGAGCATTATTGGCTCCAGGTGTTAAAGGGAATCTCTGCCCAATCATCATCTGGTCACTAAGCTAACAGTACAGTCTTCAGTGACCACACACGACAAAGAAAACAGACTTTATATAATAGTTTTGAAAAGTCACTAAAACAACAAAGAGCAATAACAAATTTTTGAAGAGGGAGTGCAATCTGATTTCCAGAGTTGCCACATTATATTATTTTAAGTGGCCAGTTTCAACAAGAAAACCTGAGACATGCAAACAAGTAAAAATGTATGGCTCATACACTGGAAAAAGCAATTGAGAGAAACTCGTCCTAAGGAAGCCTACACATTGTAATTACTAGACAAAGACTTAAATCACCTATTCTAAGTATATTTAAAGAATGAAAGGAAACCATATCTAAGGAACTAAATGAAAGTATGAGAACAATGTCTCAAAAAATAGAAAATTTCAATGAGACAAATTATTTAAAAAGGATCAAATAGAAATTCTGGATTTGAAACGTAAAATAGCTGAAATGAAAAGTTTTCTAGGGCACAGCAGCAGATTTGAACAGGCAAAAAAAGGAATCAATATGTTTGGAAGAGAGGTCAATTGAAATTATACAGTCTGAAGAATAGATAAAGACAAGAAAAATGAACAATAACGTGTTGGTGAGGATGTGGAGAAATTGTTACCCTCATGCTTTGCTGGGGGAAATGTAAAATGCTGTGCTGCTTTGGAAAACAGTTTAGCAATTACTGAAGGTATTCAGTGCAGCGTTACCATATTAGCTAGGTATATTCCCAAGAGAACTGAAATATATGTCCACGCACAAAATTGTACATGAATTTTCATAGCAGCATTATTCATAATAGCCAAAAGGGAAACAAATCAAGTGTGCATCAATTGATGAGTAAACAAATGTGGTATATCCATAAATGGAATATTATCCAGCCATAAAAGGAATTGGTGTTCTGATCCTTGTCACAACATGGTTGAGCCTTGAAAGCATGATGCTAAGTGAAGTAAGCCAAATTATGAAAGTTCACATATTGTGTGATTCCATGTACTGGTATATGAAATGTCAGGAACACACAAATCTACAGAGAGAGTAAAGAGATGGTGGTGACTAGGGGTCAGAGGAATTGGGAGTTGAGTGACTACTAACAGGTACAGGGTGTCTCTTTGGAATGATGACACATTAGATACTAGATTTAGGTGTTTAAAAATACCTGGAATTAGGTTGTGGTGATGGTTGCACAACTTTGTCAATATCAACAAATATTGGACTCTAATTTTAAAAAACAAGAGGTCCTAAAAGTATCTATTGATAAGCAAACAAGTGAAACCATTTATTCCAGATCTAGTTATCATTAAAAACTAAAATGGCTACCCCTCCCATTTCTCTAGTTGATTATAATTAGCGATAATTGCCATTGAGCTTCAGTTATTTTCTCAAAAACTGCATTTCTTAAATATTTGAACGGTTATTGAAAAAAATCAGAAATAGATTATTTTTTAAAAAGTTTAAAATTTGTACTTGCTCTAGCAGTGATAATAGCATTATAGCCGCCTATATAATCCTATTAGTTTGAATGTGCCAGTGGAGTTTGACATGTCAGGTTTGAGATGGAGATAAATAGGTACATCTATGTCAGATGGTTGGAAGAAGCTCACCTAAAGGGAGCAAATTCACTGGATATTTTTAAACACCTAAATCTAATATCTAATTATAATGTCACAAACATTCCTCCCCCTTCTTTTAGGAAATAGGTAAAATAAGTCAATTTCTTTTAAGCAACTTTTCATTTTGACTTGATCATTAGTTTTAATAATGTAAGCAGTGATTTTCAACCTTTTCCATGTCATGGCACACATAAACTAAATACTAAAATTCTGTGGCACACCAAAAAAATGTATATTTTGCGCCACCTCCCCAAAAAAACAAACCATAGGTTAATTTTGATTCATTCACACCATATGGCTATTGTGTTTGTTGTAATTTTTTTTTTTTATTTGACAATTTAAGGCAGTGGTTCTCAACCTTCCTAATGCCGTGACCCTTTACTACATAGTCAGGTTGCATGTTTTTAAAATGCTTGTAGCACACTGTTTGAAAATTGCTGGTGTAAAGAATAACATAAGAATTACCTCAGCTGTTTCATATGACTGTTCACACTGTGGGTTTTTTGTTTTGTTTTGTTTGTTAATTCCCACCCAAGGATATTTTTTCATTGATTTTTTTTTTTTTTTTTTTAGAGAGAGTGGAAGAGAGTGGGAAAGACAGAGAGAAACATCATTGTGAGAAAAGCACATCCATTGGTTGCCCCCTGTACGCGCCCCAACTGCAACCGCTGTACGTGCCCTTGGCCGGAATCAAACCTTTGGTCCGCAGGCTGACACTCTGTCCACTGCGCCAAACCCGTTAGGGCGGTTTGTTGTTTTGTTTTTGTTTTTCATTGAACACTGGTCATACTGGGTTGCTCTTTGCTATGCTGTACATTAGGAGAATACTACTTACCTGGGTATTGTAATCTTTTGTTCCTTTTGGTCAACAAGGCATCTCTCCTGCCAGGAAGCTGGCTGCCTTTTTCAGCGAATCAGCTACAGAATGTGTGAAAAGATGGTGTGATGAGGAAAGAGGAAACAAAAAAAGGAAAGGTGTATAGGATGCTTGGTCCTGTCCTTTATTGCCTAATGCTGCCACCTAGTGGGAAAATAATGCAGTGAGCCTTGCCAAAAAGATTTTTGTGTGGACTGTGATAGATCTCCATCTTGTGGCAAACACTAACTATATACAGTATTTTTAAAAACCTAAACCCACTTTAAACAATAATTGTGAAACCACAGATTATTTTTATATCAATCCTAGATAACAACTTGGAAAGCACTTTTAAAAAATGAGTTTTGCTAAAAATTGTAGTTAAGAAAAGCAAACTTTTGAAATTTATTTTAACTTACCCTTATTACTTTATTTATAGAACAATACTGTGCTCACTACCGAATTTATTTATCTATTTTTGTTAATCCTCACTCAAGGATATTTTTCCATTGATTTTTTTTTTTAGAGAGAGAAGGAAGGGGGAGAGACAGGAAACATCTATGTGAAAGACGCATCAATTGGTTGCCTCCCGCACCCAACCAGGGCCGGGGATGGAGCCTGTAACTGAGGTATATGTCCTTGACCCGGAATCAAACCTGGAACCCTTTAGTCTGCGGGCTGACACACTGAGCCAAACTGGGTAGGGCCTAAGTTTATTTTTTTAATTAAATTTATTGGGGTGAAATTGTTTAACAGGATCATATAGGTTTCAAGTGCACATTTCTATGAGGCGTGATCTTTAGCCCCATTTTACCTTTTCTAAGTTTTGTCTCTTTAGTGGAGTCATATTTGATGGCGAACCTAAAAAGAACTCTACCAGTTTTTCTAGAATCTCAACCGAACCCTTAATATCCCTTTCTTATAGTTCCAAGTTCAGCTTTTGTCTTTTCTGCATTATTAGGCACAGTTCATTTCTAAAATTTTATTTAAACATAATTTTCCCAATGTTAAAATGTTTTTAAACCAACATGCTTCATTTTGTAATATTAATAATAAAAATTTTGTTACACACACACACACACACACACAGGTGTTTTCAATTCTCATGCTCGAGTATTTAAATCATTTTGAGGTGATGTATGATGTCAGCTGAGGGTCAGTTTCATTCTTTTGCATATGGCTGTTAAGTTTCCCCAGCACCATTTATTGAGGAGACTGTCCTTCCCCATTGTACATTCTTGGCTCCTTTACCATAAATTAATTAACCATTTATGTGTGGATTTATTTCTGGCCATTTTATTCTGTTCCATGTGTCTGTATTTTTTTTATGCCATACTGTTTTGATTACTGTAGCTTTGTCAGACAGTTTGAAATCAGGATGCGGGATGCCTCCAAAGTTGTTGTTTTTCAAGATTGCTTTGGCTACTTGGAGTGTTCTGTAGTTCCACACAAATTTTAGGATTATTTGTTCTAGTACTGTGAATAATGCCTGTAGAATTTTGATAGGGATTGAATTGAATCTGCAGAATACTTTGGATAACATGGACATTTTAATACTAATTTTTCCACTCCATGAGTACAGACTATCTTTTCATTTATTTGTGTTGTCTTCAGTTTTTATTTCATCAGTGTCTTACACTTTTCATTGTACAGATCTTTCATCTCCTTAGTTAAATTTATACTTGTTTTTTATTCTTGATGGTATCATAACTGGAATTTTCTTAGTTTTTCTTTCTGATAGTCATTATTAGTGTATAGAAAAGCAACTGATTTTCATATACCCATTTAGTATCTTGTAACTTTACTGAAATCATTTATTAGTCCTAACAGTTTTTTGGAGGAGTCTTTAGGATTTTCTTTGTATAATACCATGTTATCTACAAATAGTGACAATTTTACCTCTTGCTCTCCAATTTGGGTACATTTATTTATTTATTAGCTTAATTGCTCTAGCAAGGGCTTCCAAACCTATGTTGAATGAAAGTGTCAAAAGTGTGCATCCTTGACTTGTTCCTAATCTTGGAAGAAAAGCTGTTAGCTTTTCACTGTTGAGTCTGATGTTATTTGTGGGCTGGCCGCATGTGGCCTGTATCGTGTTGAGGTACATTCCCTTTATACCCTCTTTGTTGAGGGTTGTTAATCATGAAAGGATGGTGAATTTTTTCAAATGCTTTTTCTGCACCTATTAAGATGATCATGGTTTTGTCAATGCGGTGTATCACATTGATTGATTTGTAAATGTTGAACCATTCTTGTACTATTCCTGGAGTAAATCCTATGTGATCATGGTGTATGATCCTTTTAATGTTTTGTTGAATTCAGTTTCCTAATTATTTTGTTGAGGATTTTGCATCTGTGTTCATCAAGGATATTTGCCTGTGACATTCTTTTCTTGTAATGTCCTTGTTTGGTTTTGCCTTGTTTATTTTTTGGAAGACTTTTAGAAGGATTGGTACCAATTCTTCTCTAAATATTTGGTAGCATTTGCCAGTGAAGTCATCTGGTCCTGGACTTTTGTTTGTTGGGAGGTTTTGATTACTGACTTAATCTCATTACTAGTAATCAGTCTGCTCATACTTTGTAGCTCATGATTCAGTCTCAGAAGGTTGTGTGTTTCTAGGAATTTATCCATTTCTTCTAGGTTGTCCTTTTGTTGGCCTATGAGTGCTCATAGTGGTCTGTTATGATCCTTTGTATTTCTTTTATATCACTTGTAACATCTGTTTCGGTTCTGATTTTATTTGAGTCCTCTGTCTTTTTTTGTGATCAGTCTAACTAAAAGTTTGTCTATTTTATTTTTTTAAAAACCAGCTTAGTTTCATTAATCTTTTCTGTTATCTTTTTAGTCTCTATTTCTGCTCTGGTCTTTATTTTTTTCCTTCTACTTTGGACTTTGTTCTTCTTTTGCTTTATTCACTGAAGTGTAAAGTTAGATAGAGTGTTTATGTGAGATATTCCTTTTTTCTTAATGTAAGCATTTATTACTGTGAACTTTTAAATCCTCACTTAAAGATATGCTTTTTTTAAAAAAAATTGATTTTAGAGAGAGAGGAAGGGAGAGAAAAAGAGAGGAAAGAGAAACATCCATGTGAGAAAGAAACATCTACCGGTTGCCTCCCATCCGGGCCCTGACTGGAGACTGAACCCACAACCTAGGTACGTGCGTGCCCTTGACTGGAAATCAAACCCACACCCTTTTGGTGCCTGGGATGATGCTCTCTTACACCCACTGAGCCACCCGGTGGGGCAGAACTTACCTGTGAGAACTGCTTTTGTGTCAGAAGTGTTGGTATATTGTATTTCCATTTTCATTTGCCAAAAGGTATTTTTAAAATATTCCTTTAATTTTTTGACTCATTGGTTGTTCAGGAGCATGTTGTTTCTTTTCACATTTTAAAATTTTCAGTTTTCTTTTTGTAATTGTTTTCTATTTTCCTACCATTGTGGTCAGAAAATATGCTTGGTATGATTTCAGTCTTCCTAAATGTATTGAGACCTGTTTTGTGGCCTAACATATGATCTATCCTGGGGCATGTTCTGTGTGCACTTGAGAAGAACATGTATTAGGTTGCTTTGGGGTGGAACGTTCTGTATACGTCTGTCAGGACCATCCATTTCAATGGGCAGTTTAAGGCCAATTTCCTTTTTTATTTTCCTTCTGGATGATCAATCCAGAAATGAAATACAGGTGTTAAAGTTCCCTGCTATTATTGTTCACTATTTCCACACGTTTCTGCTGAAAATCTGTTGACAGTCTAATGGGGGTTGTCTTGTACTTAGTTATTTTTCTCTTGGTGCTTGTAAGATGCTGTCCTTGTCTTTAACGTTTGCACTTGAATTATAACATCTTGGCGTGGGTCTCTGTGTTTATTTTGTCTTGAAATCTCTGTGATTCCTAGATCTGGATATCTGTTTTCTTCCCCAGGTTAGAAACATTTTCAATCAGTATTTCCTCAAATTAAGTTTTCTTCCTCTTTCCCCTTTCTTCTCCTTCTGGAGCCCCTATAATGCAGCTGTTGATCTGCCTGATGTTGTTCCATAACCCACTTAAGCTTTCTTCACCTTTGTGCATTTTGCTATTCTGATTGGATGAGTTCCACTGCCCTTTTCAGGTTCACTGTTCCTTTCTTCTGCTCATGTGGTCTGTGTTGAACCTTGCTATTGAATTTCTCAGCTCTGTGATTTCTGTTCAGTACTTTCTTATATTTTCTCTTTGTTGAAATTTTCACATTGTTCACCCATTTTTCTTTTGAGTTTGGTGAACATCTTTATGACTGTTATTTTGAACCCTTTTCAGGTAATTCACTTATCTCTATTTTATTAAGGTCTTTTTTTGTTGTTCTTTCATTGGAATTGATTCCTCTATTTTCCTTGATTCTCTGTGTTAGTTTCTATGCATTACATAAAACAGTCACCTCTCCCAATCTTGAAGTGGCCTAGTGTCAGAAAAGAACCTTATCATTCAACCCTGCCCTGGCTCTTTCTTGTCTTCAAAACTTTGTGATTATCCAAGTAGCCTACTTCACTCTTCATGGCTCCCAGTAGTTGAAGTTGTGTGAAAACCTATCAGTTTCCCAACGGGGAAAGTCTCATTCAGCACCTACATTCAGACACTCAAGCAGTAACTTTGAGGATTAGAATATACCTATTTCAGGGGAAGACTGGGAGATGGGCATGTCTGTCTGCCCCCTCTGCACTGAGCCCTGAGGTGGCAAACTGTTTATTTGCCACCATCCTGTTGAACCCATGAACACAAGCTCTGCTAGCCACCAGAGCCAGGCGACCAAGACGTATCCTTTGGGTGGCCGCTGCAAATCCCAGACATGCACACAAGCTCCTTTCCCAGAGACACTGACAACCTGCAGGGACGCAGATGGAGAGCAGAAGATGGTGCTGGCCGCCTCCATTTCGGAGATTATCTCAGCAGTTCTGTAGATGCCTGTTAAAGTAGATGCCTAGCCCTCAGGCTTTCCTGTGGATGCATGCCCCATGACTTTCCAAGCTAGATGTTTTGAGAGCTCATCTCTCAGGTGCATATGTGGGGTTCAGACCCTTTGCTCCTCAGGGAGAAGCTCAGGGTTGTGAGTTCCCTCCTAGTTATGGTTGTCACACTGAAGGTGGGGTTTATGGCGAGATGGTGTCTCAGTTTCTCTACACTTTCTGATATAGGTGTTTTTCTCATTTGCCTAATGTGTAGGAGTGTCTTACCTAGTTCTTGGGTTTCTTTCAGAGGCAATGCCTCCACCTGTAGCTGTAGGCGAGTTCAAGATCTTCCTACATCACCATCTTGGACTAGACCCACAAGGAGTCTCTTGTACCCATCAACTCAGTCTCAACAGTTACCACATCCTGGACAGGATCCTTTCCCCTGTACTCCCACCTGCTCCTTTCGTCATTATTTCAGAGCAAACCTCAGATATATTTACACACTTTATTACCAGGGAAAGAATTGAGCCAGGAATCAAAGCCAAATTCTTTGTTAATCTGGGTTTTCTTTTGTGAGACATTCCTACAAACCTTTATGTGAAGGAGGATTTTATTCAACTGTCACAACAGTAGACTATACCAAAATAGATTCCTTACTTTCAGTCATGTCTTCCCTAGTTTTTAAAGAAGTTTTTCTATTTTTCCAGCTTTATTGAGGTATATTTGACAAAATTGTAAGATACTGAAAGTGTGCAACATAATGATTTGATATATGTAAACCTTATGAAAGGAGGTTGACAGTCATCACCTTCTATACTTTTTGGGGGGGCAACGGGGAGCTCAGCAAGTTTTAATTATACAACACACTGTTATACAACAGTGGTCACCAGGTTATACATTAAATCCTCAGAGCTTATTCATCCTATAACTGAAAAGTTTATACCCTTTTACCAACCTCTCCCTAGTTCCCTCACCCCCCAGCCTTTGGCAGTTTCTATGAAGTTGACTTTTTCTTTTTATTCTACTTATAAGTGATACTGTATGGTATTTGTCTTTTCTCTGTGTGGCTTATTAACTGAATTCCATCAAATTTCATTTGTGTTGTCTCAAGTGCAAAATTTCCTTCTTTTTGAAGATTAAACAATATTCCTGTATGTTTGTATGTATATAATATTTTCTTTATCCATTTATCTGACAATGGGCACTTAGTTTGTTTCCATACCTTGGCTACTGTAAATAATACTGATATGAAAATTGGAGTACAGATATCTCTTCAGGATAATGATTTTGTTTTCAAAGGAAAACAGTATACTCAGTATGGGATTGTTGGGTCATATAGTAGTTCCATTTTTAATTTCTTGAGGAATCTCCATGGTGTTGTCCGTAGTGGTTGTACAAGTTTACATTCTAACCAACAGTGTACAAGGGTTCTTTTTTCACCCCATACTCACCAACATTTATCTCTTGTCTTTTTTATAATAGACTTCCTAACAGGTGTGAGGTGATTGTGATTTGCATTTCCCTGATGATTAGTGACACTGAGTTCTTTTCATGTGCTCAGTCCTGTTGGCCATTTGTATGTCATCTTTGGGAAAAAAATGTATATTTAGGACAGTGATGGCAAACCTTTTGAGCTCAGCGTATCAGCATTTTGAAAAACCCTAACTTAACTCTGGTGCCGTGTCACATATAGAAATATTTTGATATTTGCAACCATAGTAAAACAAAGACTTACATTTTTGATATTTATTTTATATATTTAAATGCCATTTGACAAAGAAAAATCAACCAAAAAAATGAGTTCGCATGTCACCTCTGACACACATGTCATAGGTTCGCCATCACTGATTTAGGACCTTTCCCCTTTTTAAAATCAGGTTGTTTTTTGCTATTGAGTTGTGTGAGTTATGTATGTTCCCTGTATTTTCTGAGTATCATCCCCTTATATGTGGTTTGCAGATATTTTCTCCCAGCCTGTAAGTGGACTTTTCATTTTGTTGATGGGCTGCCTTTGCTGTGCAGAAGCTATTTGATTTTATTTTATCTCACCAGTATTTTTGCTTTTGTTGCCTATGCTTTGGTGTCAAATCCAAAAAAATCATGGCCAAGACCAATGTCAAGGGGAGCTTACTCCTAGTTTTCTTTTAGTAGTTTTATGGTTTAAGATCTTACATTTAGGTACTTAATTCATTGAGTTAATTTTTGTGTATGTTGTAAGATAGTGATCCAGTTTTATTCTTTTGCATGTGGTTATCCAGTTTTCCACCATTTATTGAAGAAACTGTCCTTATTGTATATTCTTGGCTCCTCTGTCATAAATTGAGTATAGATGCAATGGTATTTCTGGTCTCTCTATTCCATTGATTTTTGTGTCTGTTTTTATGCAAATACCATACTATTTTGATTACTATTGCCTTGTAATAGTCTTAAATCAGAAAGAGTGATGTCTCCAGCTATGGTTTTTTTCAAGATTGGAGTCTTTTGGGGTTCCATATTTTAGGACTGTTTATTCCACTGCTGTAAAAAATACCAATTAAATTTCATAGGGATTGCTATGGGTAGTTTGGATATGTTAATATTAATTCTTCCAATTAATGAACACTAAATATTTTTAAATTGATTTGAGAGAGAGGAAGGGAGAGAAAGAGGGAAACATCAATCAGTTGCCTCCTGCACACACCTGACCAGGGATTGAACCCACTATGTGGATATGTGCCCTGACTGGGAATCAAGCCTGCCACCTAATGTGACAATGCTCCAACCGAGCCACACCGGCCAGGGCTGAGCACAGAATATTTTGTCATTTATTGTGTCCTCTAATTTCTTTCATCAATGTTATTGTTTTCAGTGTGTAGATTTCTCACCTCTGAGGTATTGTATTGGTTTTGATATATATATCCTAATAAAAGAGAAACATGGTAATTAGCCGTACCTCCGCTACCCTTTCCATTGGCTAATCAGGGTGATATGCAAATTAACTGCCAGCCAAGATGGTGGCCGGCAGCCAGGCAGCTTGAAGCAAACATGAGGCTTGCTTGCTTCAGTGACGGAGGACTCCAATGTTTCCCGCCTGCCTTGCCGGCCTCTGAGCTTGCAGTTTGAAACATTGTTACAAATATAGAAGCTAAACAAAACCCCAGAAACCTGCTTTCAGCCAGCTGGAATCTCAGAGCTGTTGCTGAAACAGTGTTTCGATTAGAGAACCCAAACAAACCCGATACCTGCTTTCAGCAGCTGAGGCCTAGAGCTGGAGCCAAGCCTCAGAGCTAAAGCTGGCCCAGCATACAACAAAAAAGA
>NW_006297573.1:2836650-2845583 GCF_000327345.1 Myotis davidii
CTACCCTGAGCGTGACGGAGGTTGGCATCACAACCTCCCGATAGCCCTGCTCTGTGCATGACAGGGGGTGGCGCCCCAACTCCCCAATCGGCCCTGCTCTGAGCATGACCAAGGGCTGCACCTAGGGATTGGGCCTGCCCTCTGCCATCTAGAAGCAGGCCTAAGCCAGCAGGGCGTTATCTCCCGAGGGGTTCCAGACTGAGAGAGGGCACAGGCCGGGCTGAGGGCCCCCCTTCTCCTGAGTGCACAAATTTTTGTGCACCGGGCCTCTAGTATATATATATTATAGGCAAACAAATTGGATAATTTAGAAGAAATGGGTAAATTCCTACAAACACACAAATATGACTGAATTATACATGTAATTTAAATAATTTATAATTTAAATACATATATATGTATTTAAATTTTCTTTAAGTTCATTGTTTATAGTAATGCACCTGATTTTTGTATCTTGCAACTTTACTGCAATCGTTTATTAGAACTTAGTCTTTTTCATGGAGCTTTTAAGGCATCAATATATAATATCATATGAAAAGAGACACTGTTACTTCATGATTTGGATACCTTTTGTTATCTGTGGGCTTGTCATATATGACCTTTATTATATTGAGGTATTGATCTCTATACTCAGTTTGTTGAGTCTCTATCATGAAAGAACACTGAATTTTGTCAGATGATTTGAGATGATCATGATTTTTATCCTTTATTAATAGGGTATATCACACTGATTTGTAGCTGCTGAACCATTCTTGGACCCCTGGAATAAATCCCATGTGATATGGTGTATGGTCCTTTTAATGTAGTGTTGAATTTAGGTTGGTAATATTTTGTTAAGGACTTTTGCATCTATGTTTATTAAGGATATTTGCCTGTAATTTTCTTTTCTTATAATGTCCTTGCCTGCTTTTGGTACCAGGGTAATGCTAGTCTTGTAAAATGAGTTTTGAAGTGTTGCCTCCTTGTTTATTTTTTAGAAAAAATTGAGAAGGATTGGTGTTAATTGTTCTTTAAATGCTTGGTAGAATTTACCAGTGAAGCCATTTGGTCCTGGAATTTTGTTTAAGAGGTTTTTTGATTACTGGTGCAGTCTTCTTACTACCAATCTAATCATTCTGTTCAGAGTTCCTGTGTCTTCATAATTCAGTCATATTTGTGTGTTTCTAGGAATTTACTAATTTCTTCTAAATTATCCAATTTGTTTGCCTATAATTATTCTTAGTGATCTCTCTGATCCATTTCTGATAGTCATTATAACTTTAAGTCCTCATTTTCTTGGTGAGGCTAACTGAAGTTTTGTCAATTTTATCCTTTCAGAAAACCAGCTTAGTTTCATTTATCTTTTTCTATTGTCTTTTTAATTTCTATTTTATTTATTTGTTTGATCTTTGTTATTTCCTCCTTTCTACCCACTTTGGGCTTAGTATGTTTCTAGTTCCTTGAGGTGTTGAGTTAGGTTATTTGAGATCATTCTTTTTCTTCATGTAGGCATTTATCACTATAAACTTCCCTTAACTGCTTTTGCTGCATTCCACAAGTTTTGATAAATTATTTTTCACTTTTCTCAAGATTAATTTATTTTGATTTCTTTGATTCATTGTTCAGAAACATGTTTAACCTCCCTTATTTGTGAATTTTCCAATTTTCTTCTTACAGCTGTTTTCTAGTCTCATAACATAGTGGTCTGATAAGATGCTTGATTGGATTTTGATCTTCTTAAATTTATTGAGACTTGTTTTGTGGCTTAATGTACAATCTATCTTGGAGAATGTTCCATGTGTTGAGAATGTGTATTTGGTAGCTTTGGTAATGAACATTCTGTATATGTCTGTAAGGTCCATCTGGCTTAATGTGTAGTTTAAGGCCAATGTCTCCTTAATGATTTTCTTCCTGTATAAAGTGGAGTATGCACTTTCCCTGCTCATATTATGTTGTTGTAGATTTCTGACATCAGAAGATTAATATTTGTGTTGTATATTAGGTGCACCTATTTTGGGTTCATAAATATTTGTAATTATTACATCCTCATGATTGGCCTCTCTTACTACATTCTTTGGTTTGTCTGCCATATTCTTATGGATTTCATGGACACTGGCTGGTTTTCAGAGCTGGATGTTTTGGGAGCTCATCACTCCAATGGAAACCTTAAAAGTTGAGGCACTAGAGGTGAAATCCAAACCCGTCACTCCTCAGAACTAGAAGTTGGGGTTCCCTCCCAATTGTATGGTGCTGTGCTGGGGTTTATGGCAAGTATCTCTCAGCCTTCCTTACCCATGTGGGCATTTCCTCTTTGTGCAGTGTGCACTAGCTTCTGGGTCTCTTTCAGGGGGAATTATCAATGTGTAGCTGTACATTTGGTGAGACCATGGAAGGAGGGCACTCAGTACCCTCCTGTGCCATCTTTGTGTTGGTCAACTCTCCTGTGTCCTTCTCAACATGAATGAGCGCTCTTTTTTACAAGGAGTTGTGACAGACTCATCATCTGTCTCCTGTGAAGTTAACCCTCATTTTAAAAATTGTGACCGTTGTAATTTTAATGTAAGAAGGCTCTCCTGAATTGCTGGAAGTTTTCCTCGTGAGTCACTTCTACACGATTGACACATGCAGTATTTGTAAAGGCTAAAACTAAAAAATTAGGAGCTCCCAGGGTTGTGCTGCACAGTCTGATTCTTGTATTTGTGAAGAACATTTTGCCCTTATCGTAAACACTTCTACATCAGCATCTCTGTGATGCAGCCTGGAAATCTGCATTTTAATAATTTCTAAAGTTTGAATTCACATTGCTTGTTATTTTCATTGACATCTTCTGCCAGTTTTTACATCTGCTAGGTTATTCTCTTGCTATACAAACGTAACCTCTCATTTGATATGCAGCTCAATTTCTTAGCCACTCTCCGTCCTCAGAGAAAGACTGGTATCAGGTGTGGATATTCTGATTCAGAGGGGGTGGAAATAGGTAATCAGCAGAAGCAACTGCAATGTCTTTCTTTCCCCAAATGTGGGGGTTGGGGAAGAAAGGGCATTCAGAGACTGGGTTGTATTTTGCACAAGTGATTTTGATTATTTCTTATTCTGCTATTCTGTTTTTTATACCAAATCACAAGTAGAATGGTTTTCTTATACACATCTTTAACAAGCCAACTGTAATTTAGATTTTAACATTATTTATGATTTTTTTCTCACAGGTGTCATCTTTAAGAAATGAAAAGCGAAGTTCATCTTATCTCATCTCTGCTCCAGAAGGTGGTTCCGTGGAATTTGTTGACCAGCATTCTCAGGGCACAGGAGCATATTACATGGAGACCTACTTAAAA
Source organism: Myotis davidii (assembly GCF_000327345.1). Classification (NCBI taxonomy): domain Eukaryota; kingdom Metazoa; phylum Chordata; class Mammalia; order Chiroptera; family Vespertilionidae; genus Myotis; species Myotis davidii. Next base: position 2,839,965 of record NW_006297573.1, read on the forward strand.
AAGAAGCGTGTGTACTGAGCTAAGTTCTCTCCTTATATAACCTCCTATGGCTCTTTGAGTATCTCTGCTGTTCATCGCTGCCTTAACTACATTCATACTAGCCATATCCTTTAAATACGGGTTTATAATTTCACAGAAGGAATTATGTTGTGCAGCAGGCAGAATTGCCAAATAAAAAGTAAGTAGCAATAAGAAGGGACCTTTTCCAATAGAAGTAGATGCATCTTAATCAATGCGGTATTAACTTATAGTCCAGTGCAGAAATTAATAATATTCCTTATTTGAGGACTGGGAATAATTTTGGCACCATACATAAAATATTTGAAGCAATAAATGGGAAACAGTCTTGTTTCCTGGGCCTTAGAAGAGTTTCTTACATGCCAATGTGCATTTCTATTTACCTTCCCTAGAAGTAATCTTATTTATAGATTTTTAGAATTACAAGAGTACAAGTACAAAATGCAGCAATACTGGAAAAAAAGATGCTATACATGCAAACTAAATTATTAGCCACATACACCAGCCATGTAATATAAAACCCCCACAGAGAGTGATATCCTGGTATACACGACCACAGATTCCTTACTTCTAATATGTTATTAACCATATATGCCTTTTGTGAAAAAAACAAGGTATTTTAAGAAAAGTAGCTTTGATGCTATTACTTAAGCAGGTGGCAAACCATACCCTGTGATTAATTTCAGTCCTTCACCTGCTTTTTACAGACTACAAGCTAAGAATGATGTTTACATTTTTAAATGGTTGGAGGAAAAATGAAAATTTTAGGAAATTGTGTCCATACATAAAATTTTATTGGAACACAACCATGCTTACACCCTAAGGTTACTTTTGTGCTACAATGGCCGAGCCAAGTAGCTGGGCAGAGACCTGCAAAGTCTCAAATATTTACCATCTGGCCCTTCATGGAGAAAGTTTGCTGACCCCTGATCTAATAGTACTAATTCCCTAACCCTCTTACTTCACTTAAAGAAATACCTTTAACTTTTGCACCTGACTTGTAAGTGGCAAGGAACTTAGGTTTCTGTCTCATTCCATGACGTATCGACTAATAATTAGATGATTAAAGGCGTTATTTCACAGTATGACAGTAAAGCAGTCAATGCTGTTCTTTCTGAAAGAGTCTCATGGAGTGATAGTATTTACCACCATTTTGAACTAATAATAATAAGCTTTACTTCACTTTGTCTCTTATTCTGTTGTAGTATGTTAGGCTAAAAAAAAAAACAATTTTGTTGCATATAACTTCTGACATCACCATTTCCTGAAGACATTGATATCAAACACATGAGAAAACCTTTGCCATCTGGAAATATCAAAGTTTGTTCCTTGTTATAAGACTGTAATTGGTAAGGAATTTAGGAATCTCAATGATCCTAGTCTTTTTGAACTCAGATTGTTAAATATCTGGTAATTTGGGGGAGTTATTATTTTTGACATGATAATGAGGTATCTATCCTGTTTTAATTATGAAGTTAAAAAAATTGGTGCATATGTTGTAAAAAAACATTACTTCGTCTAATTTATTGCATATATTAACTTCTTTTGGAAAATGAAAGCTAGATTAATTTCTAAAAAGGATACAAGGATACTACCTATGAATAATGATCAGGATAGGCATGACTCAGCAGACCAATAATGGGTTCTCCATGCTCTGCACTTCTGCCCATTTTCCTGCCGCGTTAAGCTTCAATGCTTAGTCACACACATAAGATGGTGAATTTTAAATAAGAGCTGCGAAATGAAAATTCATTTATAGCACATGTGGATCTGCCCTCTGTCCTGGCTTATGCACCACTAACATTAGACATAAGTACAAATCAAATGTTGTTAGTAAAAAAGACCCTTCCCAAAGCCTATATTGTTATTTTTCTAAGTAAACAAATTGTTTGAAATGCTTTGAAAATGGAGTCTTAATATTAAAAGGCATATGCATGTGAAGTCTCATATTATTTATTTGTATAAAGAGTAAACAAAGTGCATATAGAGTGGCCACAGGTTTGACACAGACAGACATCTTGGTGATGGAGGATCATTGAACACATCTAAATGGATCAATCCAGAACTCTCTCTTGTCAGGCTCAAAAGGTAAAACAACATTTTTCATATTCTTGGTCATAAAGATCTAATGGTTCACACTGAATCAGAGATTAGACATCTTGATTACCCAGCTACCTCAAAACGGTCTAGTGGATCCTGAACTCCATAGTGCTACTAGCAGGTTCTTTTCTTTCAAGTCTTATTCCCTTGGGCAGCGATTTCCAACCAGTGTGCCACCAGAACTGTTAAACATGCAATACCTGACTAGTCAGCAGCGTACTCTTTTCCCTTGTCAAAAAAAAAAAAAAAAAAAAATTACAGCTAATACAACAACAGCCATCTGGTGTGAATGAACCAAAATTATATCTTTTTTTTGGTGTGCCGTGAGTTGAAAATCGCTGCCATAGAATGACGGTCAAAATAGTGATTGACTGTTATAGATGGCAGGTAAGTACTGAAACACTCCAAGAACAGTGCGATGTAGTATATATTCTGACTGGTTGCATCCAAAACCAATGCTGGAATAGCTTGCCCCAAAGTGGTCGAGTTATAAAAGGATATATATACATTGACATTTCTTAAAAGCGTGTATAACAGCATCCAGGTTCTTGGAATCCAATCTGTTTAGCAGTATACTGTTTGGGAAAGCACTGGCACAGGCTGAGTTCTCAAGAATTAACACCAGGCAGCAAAGGGTCTATCCCATAGCAGTCCCCCGAGCACAATCAGTTTTCTTAAAAAAAAAAAAAAAGGGTACCGCTGGTCACCCAAGGGGACAGGAGCTAAGCTACTGGAAAAACAAAATAACTCCAAGTTTAAAGTCCTATTGATGACAAGAATACACTCATCTTTGTATAGAAATGATAGTATACTAATGGTATCTAATAGTTCAAGAATGCTTGCTCTGTCACTATATAGATGATGACATTTTTAGGGCATGTTAAAGTATTAACTAAGTCCATTTACCTTTTTTGATTTATGCACCAGAAAAATATTTAAATCAGCTGGGAGAAAGCAATCATCTTGAGATTTTGTTTTGAAAATATCCTATTCTGGTACACAACTGTGATGGTACACTAGCCAGATGAAACGGTGGTATATCGTTCCAAAAGGAGGAGTGCTTACTAATATTTTGGTTGTCATTAAATTTGGCACCAATAACAGTGACAAATAACGAGGGAGTACTTACACATGTTAAGCACCACAGCGTGCCTTATACATGAATTACGTACCCAAGTATCTTTTTAGACAGAATACAAAGATTTCCATTAAAAGTTTTTTAAATGGCTTGGGTATTTGTTGGGGAAGAGGACTTAATACACAGTGAGATTTAAATGTTATTCATGCTTCTTATTTTAAAAGTGCCTCAAATCCTTCAATAAGGTTCTGGAAGGTTGTCCGATTATTTGGTTGGAATTCCCAGCATTTTCTCATAAGTTGATAAACCTGTAAAAAGAAGAAAGAGTAACAGTAAAAAAAAAAAAAAAAAAGCATAGAAATGTAAATGACTTTCCATAAGACTAGATAACAAGGGTATTTGAATGATTAATATAGAAAATGTCACACCTATATTTCATAAATAATATTTTAATATTTGAGAAGCTCATGGGTTAAATGACCTTAAAAAAAATTATGGTAAACCAATTTAAGGGTGAAGTATTATCTCAGTTTAGATTCTGGGTACCTTACTCTAAGGTGTACTGAATAGTATGAATTAGCCTTACAGGCTCAATTCACTTTAGAATACAGAAAACTGAACATCTTAAATGCTACATCATAAATGCTATCAGTAGGTAGGACAAACTTCTACACAAAATGTATATAATATGGATTTTTCACAATAAGGCGTTACCAATATGCTCCTATGGCACTTTCTGAGGTGAGCCTACTTTTGGAGGGAATCCTTGCTTTGAACATAATTTGTGGCTGTCATCTGGCCAAAGATGATTTCTCAAATATCTGAAATTCAGCTTCAGAAAAGTTTTAAAGAACTGTCTACTACTCCCTGCTCCTCCCACCTTGTCCCTTGCTGGATAAATGCAAACTGTGAAAACATAGTAACATTTGAGTGGTGTAACTGTGAAGTGCCCAACCCATAAATACCTCATCTGGGCAGTTGGGAGGACAAGGCAAACGTTTTCCTTCTTTCAATGTGTTCACAAGTCTCGTTACTGTCATCTGGCCGTGAGTGGGGCCTATCATTTTCAGGAACAACTATGTAAAATAAAACCAGACAAGATGTTTTAGGTTGCATATATTTATATAAACCAGATTAAGGTGGAATTTCTAGAATAAACTGGAAATTAAAATAATAAAAAGGCTTTTTTCCATAGTAACTCTAAATGCAAGTCCAAAAATCCTTATTAGCACTCAATGATCAGACTGAGCAGGGAGCCTTCCCAGTGAGAATGACCTCATTTAGGAATACGTGAAGCTCAGACAAAGCTCCTACCCAGGGCTCCTTCACACAGAGGAGACCCTTGAAAGTCAGGGTTATCTGAGAGAACTTTGGGCTCCTTGGGAAAGCAGGATGTGGGAGAGCCACACAAAGTGTCAAGAAATAAACCAAGTTAGATGGAAAGCAACACTTTCCATTATAATACGCGAATTGGATTCCACTTAAGAATTTAAAACTTACAAAGCAGAAGGATGGACACATTTTTGTTGTTGTAAATCCTTACCTGAGGATATTTTTTCCATTGCTTTTCAGAGTGGGAGAGAGAACTGGTTGCTTCCCTCACACGCCCTGAAAGCATGTGCGGGCCAGGGCTGGACACATTTTAATTGGGTGCTAGGCTCAAATGAACAGACGAGCACAACTTACGGCCATGGGACTGGAATCTGAATCACAGTAAGTAAGCAGCTCGTGCAGAGTCACTCCGAAGGACCAGACGTCAGAGGCAATATAAAATTTACACTGAATTAGACATTCTGGGGCGTACCTAAAAGAAAGGAAAACATGAAACTTCACTTCCTGAGAAGGAGATGCCAACAGATAAATACCTTACAAAGAAAAATCACCTTTGGTTTGTCTTAGAATTTAATATTCTACGACATGGAAGTATGTATTAATCTCAGTACATATTCCCTCCAAAACAATAGCAGGGTAAGTTTGTGCTCTCCACGTGGAGGCAGGTATATGGGACAGGCCCCAGATTTGATTTGCCTACAAGTTCAGAATGAATCAGCAGTGACCTCCCTGCCCAGTCCTCTTCCAGTGTCAGCTGTTTTGATGAGTGATACCCAATTGCCTAAGCCAGAAATTGAGGCATCCCATATCTGATTTCCTAAATACTTCTCATACCTACTCACCTCTCCTAAACCCACCATCACTGGCTCTGGCTGAATCAAGACTCTCTGGCTCCCCTCCATTCCACAGTGACCTTTTAAAAACAAGTCCCCACCCAACAGTACCCCAAAGCTCATGGGATCCCCGCCCCCCAAGGCAGACCTCCCACTTCATGACCAGCCACACCGAGCTGATGTCAGTTCCTAGGATACCACTGCTCTTGCCTTGTTCTTTGGAGTCACACATGCCTTCTTCTAACCACCTTTACAATC
>NW_006297573.1:2845596-2852415 GCF_000327345.1 Myotis davidii
CCCCCCCCCCCCCCCCCCGAATCTTTTAAGGTTTCTTAGGAATTCCGGAAAACCAAGCCTGAACCCCCCTATATTTATGGTACCATGAAATTGGTTGCCTCACCCATTAAACTCTAAACTTGGTCTGCTTGTGTCTTGACTCGTTTGATTAATGAACAAAGGAAGGTTTAGTCTCCACGGATGGGAGAGATCTCTGTGTCTATGTAGGATGTACCTCCCAGGTGCTCATTAGTTTAATGGGGGTGGGTAGGGTCTGGAGTGGACACTTAACAACTTCTCTCCTGGACAGTGTTCTGGGCTGACAGGTGGAAAGCAGGGAAGACTGGGGATTCAAGAGAATATGCCCACATTTCCCATGGATTTTGTTCTGCTCTGTCCATGGTCTCCTTGGATCTGTTCCATGCCCACTTTGTCACCTCATTCCTGCCCCTTCTCCTACCTGCCCTCCAGGCTGCCTCTACAGGGATGTGCCTACTCTAACTGCTAACAGTTTTAAGAACCATATTAGATAAGTGCCTTCTTGCTTGGCCAGTGTGGCTCAGTGGTTGAGCTCCGACCTATGAACCAGGAGGTAATGTTTGATTCCTGGTCAGGGCACATGCCTGGGTTGTGAGCTCAATCTCCAGTGGGGGCGTGCAAGAGGCAGCCGATCAGTGATTCTCATCATTGGTGTTTATATCTCTCCCCTCCTCTCTGAAATCAATAAAAATATATTTTAAAAAAGTGCCCTCTCCTGGGAAACGAGATGCGGAGGTGATGGTTACATTTCTCTATTCTTTGGAAGATGGTGCCATTCGAAGCTCAGACATTTCTCTGAGTTGCTTTCAGTGGAAGAGCCTAAAGCTGTTTCCTGAGGGCAAAGATCAATCAATTCCAAATGTTCTAAGGCCTTTCTAACACCAACTCAGGTAAGAGGAATGGGAGACATTCACAGAGCTAGAAAGGGCCTATCAAAACAGCAGAAACCCTACGAAATACTGATGAAACCAAAGTCAGTTTTAGTTACCAGAACACAGGGCTGTCCCGGTCATCCTTGACTGTGTAGTACTCCTTATCCGTTTCAATTGCTTTAGTTAAACCGAAGTCTCCAATTTTCACTTGGTGCTCACTTTCAACAAGGACATTCCTTGCTGCTAAGTCCCGGTGAACATACTGTCGTGACCCCAAATAGTCCATCCCCTGGGGAGAGAAGTAAAGGCAGAGGGCATTGCTGAAGGTCAGTTCACACTATTTCCTATCATTTCAAACAAAAAAAATACAATTCACACATCACTGTTTGGGTTTTTACTTTATGCAAAAATAGTAAGACCAATCTGATTCAAAGAAACACAGTAAATCAGCTATACTTAACAATCAGTTCAGTTTCTTAGTGGAGGCTAACTGTCCATCCTAGTCGCGTTGAGCAAAATAAACTCAGCGCAGTTATCAGAAAGTCTAATTACAAACCAATCACCCAGGATGAATGCCCCTTTTGTAATCTTTAACATGCTGCTTCTTTACCTTACAAATCTGAACAGCATATTTTAACTGCTGTTTGAGGTTAATTTTGTTCTTATTCTTTGGAAGATATTCCTTAAGGCTTCCAGAAGGCAGAAATTCCATGATGAGCTTAATACCATTTCCTCCTGTATTCAAAACAGAACAAAACATCAGTACGAAGTTACCAAAGAAAGGAACTGAGGGAGAGTAATGGGCACAGGATCTGGAGACACTTCAGCATCACCCCTAACCACAGGCAAGTCCCCCAACCTCGAAAGCCCCACAGCCTCTGGCCCCTCAGCAGTGACAAGGATAGTAACACTTGTGTACCCACCCCAGAGCCATCAGCATTCACTGAGAGAATACAGAGTGCGCAGCAAACCACCAGGCAAATAATAATGAAAAAAAAAAAATGAACCACATCATTTCACTGCCAATTTTAAAGTACTGGCTTGCAAACAGATACACTTCTTAGTAAACACCATTTGCCACCTTGCCTTAGACAACTAGAAAACGAAATATCCTGGCTAGAGTTGGATCAGAAGACGAGGAGAAGCGAGGGGTGGGTGTCAGTTTCATACTGCTGCGTGCCTCCAGTGCCAGTATCCGATGGGTGATGGTCAGTCCCCCGGGTGGGTGTATGAACAGCCTGGAAAGATGATGCCGGGGTCATCCCCTGGCTGGCAGGGAGGCTGCGCGGCTTCCCTGGAGCTGTGCAGCTGCTGAGGGATGTCAGTGCCTACAACTTCGAAGCCCTACAGCTCATGGGCTAGCGCACATACAGCTGCGGCACTGCCGCCTCAGCACTGGCCCTTCTGATCCCAGATAGGCACTTAGTCTTTAAAAACCAACCCTACTTTGCACAACATACCATCCTCTGTGCAGATGCCTTTGTACTTGACAATGTTCTCGTGATAGAGGTTCCTTAAGATTTCAATTTCCTTCTTCAGATCAGCTATGTGGTTCCCTCCACTCTCAGGCTTCAGGGATTTGACAGCCACCTGCTCTCCTGTATTGTCCCCTTCAGGGTCATACCTGCAGAGCTCAACCTTCCCAAAGTGGCCCTGGAGGAAAGATGCACGTGCTGGATTAGCCGGATGCACTCAAGAACTCCCAATGGGGAAAGGCTATCTTTTCAACAAATGGTGCTGGGAAAACGGGACAAACACATGTAGAACAATAAACTGGAACCCTACTTCACACCACTCACAAAAATTAACTCAAAATGGATCAAAGACTTAAATATAAGACCTGAAACAATAGAACTCCCATAAGAAAACATAGGGAAGCAGCTCACTGGAATACTGGTATTGGAAATGATTTTTTTTATACATGATGTTAAAAGCCCAAAAGAAGAAAATGAACATATGGGACTACATCAAACTCAAAAGCTGTACAGCACAAGAAACAAATTAACAAAATGAAAAGACAGCCTACAGAATGGGAGAAATATTTTGCAACCATATACTGGATAAGGGTTTAATATCCAAAAAATATATAGAACATAAATACGTTAATAAAATAAAAAAAACTGAAAAACTTAATAAAAAATGGGAAGAAGAACTAGAGACATTTTTCCAAAGAAAGGATACACAACAAGATGCTTAACTTCACAGGGAGATGCAAGTACAACCCACAAAGAGCTATTACTTCACATCATTAGAATGGCTACCATCAAGAAAATAAAACGACAGGTGCTGGTGAGGATGTGAAAGGGAACCTTACACACTATTGGGAATATTTATTTGTCCAACTACTACAGAAAAAAATATGAAGGTTCCTCAAAAAATTAAAAATAGATCTATAATGATCTAGCAACTGCACTTCTTGGAGAATACCCAAAGGAAATGTAAAAAGGAATTCAATGACATATTTGTACTCTATGTTTATCACTGCACTATTCACAATAGGCAAGATACAGAAAAAATACAAATGCCCATCAATGACGAATGGGTAAAAGAAAGAAATAATGCATACATACAACGGAATAGTATTTAGTCATGAGCAAGGTGATATTCTGCCATTTGCAATAACATAAACAAACCTTGAGCACAATATGCTAAGTGAGATATGTCAGACCAGAGAAAGACAAAAACGAACAAAAAATCTAAAAAATCAAACCTCTTTTAAAAACACAAACCAGTTATTTAGTAGTTACCAGGGATTTAGGACAGATGGTGTTTAAGGGTATGGACTTGTAACGTACTAAAATAGCCACAAAGATTTAATGTACAGTACACTGAACATAGATAATACTGCATTATAAGTATGCAATGTGGTAAACATCATTACATAGGCAGCCATATTATAATATATAAGTCTATCAATGTAGCACACACTACATACCTTTAATTTATACAATGTTACATGTCAAATTTTTTCAATTAAAAAAAAAGATGAGTCTTGCTCCCCGTGCTGTTCCCCTGAAGACCAGCGGTGCCTAGCACAGGCTGACCTTGCAGTAGCTGGCTCCTGCTGGCTTCTACCATCACCACAGCTGCTTCCTCACATGCCATCCCCTCTATTACTGAGCTAAGACAAGGCAAGTATCAGGTGGCTAGTGAATCCAGTTTCCATGGAAATGTAACCCAAAGGAAAGGTGGTTATTTTTGGCCAAGTAGGACCACTGTGGCATTCGTGGACAGCCCAGGGCCCACCCTCCAAGAGAGGACCATGGAGCCTTGCATGGGAGCCCTTTGGAAGGGATTAGATCCCAGCTTAGTGACTTGACAGTGATGTTGGCCCAGTCACCAAATCTTTGAGCTGGTCCAGAGGTGCTCAATGTATAACCCAGCATGTAGCCTGGCACACCACAGACATTCAAGGCAGGACACAGTCTTATTTACTTAACGGAACTACAGAAAAATCTGTATAAAGATGCAAGTCCCAGTATCTTCTCTATCACGTTAAATGTTAGGAAACTGATTTGAGGTCCAAAGGAAAGCTGCTATGGCATTCTGTGTAGTAAATCCACCCCCATTTAAGCAGCCTCGTAGGACACAGATGCCCAGAGATTTTCCTATTTCCACAGTATCTGTACCTACTCCCCCATATTGCTCCCTCTGCATGCTCTTCTCCCCCTTCGGGAACATGCCCTATGTGCATATACAGCCACATGCGCATGCTGTCACTATGTGAGCGACATAACCCGTGATACAAGTGTCCCAAAGAAAGTGCAAAAAGATACTTTCTCTTATGAACTTTGACCAGAAATGGGAAAGAATGAAAAGCAGCTTTAAATGCAGATGGAGAGGATGTGGTCAGGGAGTACTAGGATGTAACTTGCCTCTCCCAAGTCACGGATTCTCTTTAAGAAGCGCTTCTCAAAATGTGTGGGATCCACTTCAGTTGCTGGCTTTTTCTCTGAAACGATGTCTGGATCTAACAGAAGAAAAATGAAAACATTAAAAAGACATGACTGCCACTCACAGGCTCCCAGTTATCAGTTATCCCTGCCCCCCAACCAGCTCTCCAGGGCATGGGCTGATCTTGGTTACGTAAACAGGGCCAGGCAGTGTCTTACTCTGCTCTTCCAGCTTATTGATGTCTCTCATGATAGCTCGGAAAAAGGGTCTCTGGTTGGGGTCGTAGTTCATGCAGCGAGTCATAAGGTCAGCCAGCTCCTTACAAGACGGTGTCACTGGTCTGCACCGGCTTTCGTAGAATCTCTCTTTCTGTGAAGAAGAAGAGAACATGGAAGAAACCAAAGGAACCACCCACAATCCTTTTAGAGCCAGGGCAGGAGGAGTAATCAATCCTAATTTAATTTCCAACAGCTCTGCTTAAAGGTAGATTTCATAGACGTGCATGGGAAAATCTCTGATAAAATAATCTGAACCCCAAGAAGCTGCATTCCAGTCAAGTAACCCAACCTTTCTGGAATACAGTTTGGCAACATGTATAAAAATCTCCAGGTCCTTGAAACCCTTTGACTCATTAATTCTAATTATTGTATGACAGAAATAAATCAGTTATAAACAAAGATTTATATGTCAAGGTATTCCCTGCAAAATTAGATAGAACAATGCAAGTTTGAAAACAGCCCAAATGCCAGATATAAAATTAGTTGAGTAAGTTAGAGTTTAACAGAGCAATCAACACTTACAATGAATTTGTAAAATTATAAAGCTTATTTAATCAAGTACTCAATATTAATGAAATGATACAGCATGTATAACTCTAGCATGATCCCAATTTTGTTTTACAAAGAGATATGAACAGACTGGAAGACAGTATGTCAAAGTGTAAAACAGTGGTCAGGAGTGACAGAAATATGGTGATTGCTATTTTCTTCAACTGTTTATTACTTTAAAATTCAGAAACAAATAATTGATGCCACTCAAAAAAGAAATAAGTGAAATTACTACCCTCCAGTTTCTGTCTGTAGCTGAATCTCAAGAGTACTAGTTCCTCTTCTTGTCCCCCTGAGGGCGAGGAGGTGAGAAGTAGGGTCCCAGGGGAGGGGAGAGATTAGGATTACAGAGCTGAGACCGCCCTCATCTCTGAGGGTCACTCACTTTCCCTGTCACAGGGCTGTCCAACCCAACCAAGGCTACCGGGGAGGAGACTAGCAGACTTCTTTTATCAAAGGCACACACCCTTCCTCACACCATCCCTGTATCCTGCTCAGCCCTGGGTACACAGCAGGTACTCAATAAATTCTGACAGACAACAAAGGGTATGCTGTTTTATTTCCAAGGAAGTTCAAAATAAAATGATCTTCCCAAAAGCCTAGGCTGAAAATTCCAAAGAGATTTATAAACCTGCTGGTTTCCCTACTGGTTTTGCCTAATACCCTTTTCCCAAGTCCTGCACCATCTTTACTTGGCCAAAGATTAACTGGTTAAAGGTTCTCCCTCTTCAGTGACCTCCTACTACACACCCTCCACTCTGGGTCCCACTGCCACTCCTGTTCTAGCCTCGGAGCACGAGTCCCTGCTGGTCTCTCCTCAGCCTGTCCATTCCAACCATGTGTGCAGATGAACTGTCCCCAAGCCGACCTCTGACCATCTCTCTCCTCAACGAAACTCTTCAATGTCCCATACGACACAGCCAAGTAAAATTCATGCCATCGGGGCTTTTTACAATCTGACCACAGACATCTCTCCAAACTTATCACCCGTCATTCCTCACCATACTCTAGGCCAACGAAACCGCTCACTGCTTCCCACAGACAACTGAAGTGCCACCTTCCCCCTGGACTTCGAGCAGCTCCTCCCAGCTACAAGGTACGTCTACACGTCTGAACGCAGGCATATTCCAATCTCCAAATCACTGGGTCAGGGTCAGTGGCCCTTTACTGTTACTTTTACTACTTTATCCCTTTGGAGTCAAGAGTCT
>NW_006297573.1:2852429-2863462 GCF_000327345.1 Myotis davidii
AGAGGCTGAAGCCTCGCCTGTTTCGCAATCTAGCTGGGGAACCCAGGTGAGAGTCTTAAGCTCCTGCGCCTGTTACCTGACCTGTAACGTGTACAGTGAGGGTAAAGGCACTCCTACCTAACTGCAGGGCTCTTGCACCGAGAGTATGAAATATTCTTTATAGAATCCTTATTTTGTTATTTTAGCCCAATTCTCCTACCACATCCTCAAGGGAAGGCAAGGCCTGTCTGTTTTCTTGTGAGCCCCCAACTTTTATCTAGACAATGCCTGATACACAGAAGGAACTCAACAAATATCTGTATTAATTTTGCTGACTAACAGGCACTTGAAATCTCAGATGAATAATACTATAATGATCTACTGACATGTATTGTGTGCCTGGCACTCTATGTGCATTATGTAGTTAGTCTTCAAATCCTACAAAGTGGGTCTCATGTATCCCCATTGTACAGATGCTGAAACTGAGGCCCAGGTAAGTTAAGTTACAGTTGCCAGGTCACAAGAGATGGGCCTATCTCTTTCCACAATATGAGACTTCCTGGTAACTCCTAAGACAGCCATGAGCATCCCAGGAGCCTTCACTCAGCTCACACCCTGGAAAACAAAAGCTCACCTCAATCAGTGTCTTATCTTTCAGGGGGATCTCGCCATTATAGCAGATTTCCCAGAGTGTGGTTCCAAAGCTCCATTTGTCAGCGGCCACGCTCAGGTTCTTGGAATCTTCTACACACTCGGGAGCAATCCATGGGATTCGTTCTATGCATTCTGCAGAAAGACAGCAGACATTCACAGATCAGTCTCTGCAATCACCTCGGGAGCAAATCACCATCGTTGCAGCAAACACTGTGAGCTCATAGAGAAACTATTTCAAGTAGTGCTTTCCAAATGAATCCAGGCCCCTCATCCTTGACATTGTGGATGCATCAGGCTGTCAGGGCCAGCAGACGTGTCTGTTTATCAGACTCACCAGGAGAGGGTGTGCAGCCCCGTCTTCTGAAGCTCTGGCCTCAGAAACAGCACAGCACCCAGGGTGGAGGCCAACACCCCAAGGAGGGAGGACAGGGGGCCATGTGGACAGAGGCTCCAGAAAGAGAAGACAGGGAGAAGAGGCCAACTTACAGAGAGCAGGCGCGGGCGAATCTCAACTACTCTGCACCATCACCCAGCAATGTTATATTTGTTTATTGTGGGTTTCTTTCATTTGGAAAACAAGGGAAGAGGAGACTGAGGTAAAGAAGTCACCCTTCTCTCATACCAGGGACCCCTCAGCCCCTGTTCTGGCTTCTAAGGCCAGTGATCTGAGCAGAACCTCTGCCATGTCCCTGGACATGCCCCTCAACCAGCACAGTGGTCTCATGGCACAGCCTCCGGCTCCTGAGGCAGGAGGGCGGTTCCTGAGCTGGTCAGGCCCACTCACCCTTTCTTCTCCACCTTCTCACGTCCTTCTGACACAGGCCCGTGTGGCTGTGCTCTCGGGTCACACATCTGCCATCACCTTGCTGCAGGCCCACCTCACTGACCCGTCATCCCCCCATCTCCCTGCATCACCCGTACTCCCTGGAACGCTCACAGCATATAACTGGCCTCTCTCGTGGGCTCTCTCGGCTCCTCTACTTGTTCTAGAGTCATCTGTGTCCATGCCTCAGACCCTTGCTCAGGACAGGCCCAAGTAGCTGGCCAGCTGGATGATGGCCAGATGACAAGCACGTACTGCGGGGTGCCTCCCCTTCCCCTTCGATGGAGCAAAACTTTAAGTGCCCGGCACTGTGCTCAGTGCTGGAGACGACTGGCCATCACGAGCCAGCGGCACGCCCCGGGGCATGCTGGTCTCCCACGGTGGCCTCAGTGTCTCAGCTCCCAGGTCTCTTTCCTTTGGGGCCCACACGCATGATAACCTCATTCAAAGAGAAAATGCAATCACTCAGGTGCCTCCCAAACTGCTAACTACTACAGTGGATTTCAAAAGAAACAAGGAGGACCCAGGAGGCCCACCTCCTAACACCTCTCTGACCACTTCCAGACCAGTGGCCTCCCCTTGTGCTAACCCGACGCCGTGGACACAGCTCCTTAACTGCAAGGACCAGAAGTACCTCGATGACTTGTCTGTATCTCCTACTATAGTCAGCTCCTTAAAGGAGTCAGGGACCAACCCTGCTCACACTCCATACCTCCCCCCACCCCCCAGGGCAGAGTAGGAGCACCAGACACCCACGGGCTGAAGTGCACTTTCTAAAAGGAGATAGAACCCCAACCCCAGCCCCCTCTCCCTCGGGGTAGGTGTGGGAGAGGGGAAGGGCGAGGCCTGGGGAGGAGGAGACACACCTTGCCTGGACAGCACAGTGATGGGGATGCCAGGGTCACTGAGCTTGATGAACGGGCCACACTCGCTGTCGATGCCTTCACGGGCCAGGAGGAGGTTTTTAGTGCACACGTTTCCGTGGACCAGGTCTTTATCCTCCTGCAGAGCAGAAAGGGTGAGCTCAACAGGGCTGCCCCTGGCTGCCTGTCTTCGGTCCTTCCCACACTCCCTCCATTTCTAACCCTGGCCCCTTGGGCCAACCCCTCCATAGTTCCCAGCTACAGCCAGACCGGGGCAGCCCAGGTCTCCCATCCAACATGTGACCCGAGCACATTAGAGAATGGGCCTCATCAGTGAAACAGGGATAACCATAGAACATGCCTCATAGGGCTTTTGTGAGAAATAAATGAATTAGAAAGTGTAAAACATGTGAACAGCTGAACCACGGTAAGCACTCACTAAATGTGAGCTACTACTGATACTGGTAGTTTCATTCATTCAACAGGTATTGCAATATTTCTCCTCCTACCATACACTGCAATGCAGAAGTCAGTCCTCTGACATGACAGATGTTCCCTAATCAAGATTCATGCGTTCGGAGCACAAAGAGCAGCCCAATATGACCATGTTCACGAAGCAGCAGGCATGCCGTGTTTAACCGCAGAGTCTGGGCACCCCAGCCTACTTGGCTGTCCCTGGCTAGCACCTCCTTCCTACCAGCGCATTCCTACCTACCAGGGCATTCTGGTTCCTGGCAGACCTCCACCAACATCAGATCAGCAGATACTTACCAAGTAACTCAGGGCACTGGCCAGCTGTTTAGCAACTTTGAATTTCCACGGAGTGGTGAGGACGTCGCTTTTCCGGTGCATGAAGAGGTCCAGAGGCCCGCCCTCCACAAACTCTTCCACCATGATATCTGCAAGCACAGAACGAGCCCCATCTGGAACCTTCTGTCTGTCTGGGACAGTACTTTCCCTCATTCCCCTGTGAGAGCTTGAGTGGCTGGTGCTCGGCCTGGGAGGATGCCAACACCCTCAGGAGGGGCAAACAGCAGAGTGATTCAGAGCCGGTTCAAGCCCTGGGTTCAAGCCCGGCCTAGAGCTCCTTCTGCATCGACTCAGAGGGGAACAACTCCACTTATCTACCCAGCCTTCCAGGGCCCAGAGTTGGCAAGAAGAGAACTTTCAAGAAATGAGTGGAAAGCAAATGGGATTTAGTGTCAGGGTCACTATTAACCTAAACACGTGACCTGCTCAGTACCTCAAATCCCTCGACTGCAAAACGAAAGGCAAGAAGCGAGGACAACAAGAAGGGGGTATCAGCTCCCGAACCCCCAGGTGTCTTCACAGCACCCATGACCCCCCAGCCAGGGCCATCCGCCTCTCCCAAAGAGAACATACTTACTCTCCACGTCTCGGACACAGACACCGTAGAGGTACACGATGTGTTTGTGGGAGACCTGTCTCATCATGCTGGCTGCCTCGAAGAAGGCCTGTGTGAGAAGGAAGGTCAAGGGTAAGCCACCCTGGTCTGACCCGACCCCATACGGGCTGTGCTGAGAGAAAAGCCGATGGATCCCAGAAAGCTCAGGACTCATCCCCCAGGTCCTGAAGACTGCTCCCGGCCTCGACTTCCCAGGGGCAGTGCCAGGCCTTCCCCTTGACCTCAGTCTGGCTGGGGGTGGTATTTATTTAGAAAAACCTAGTAAGATATGGAGCCAGGCTGGTGAGATAGGCTAGCTATCAATTTCCTCATTGCATACTCACACCTACCACTTTCGCTCCCTTTGAACGCTGGGAAATGACAATGTGCAGCACTGTATTAGAATAAAAGGGACACTAGGGCGCAAACAGGCTCCATCTCTCTAACAGCCCGTGGACCCGGGGTACGTTTCCACTCCCCTGGGCTTTCCTTTTCCAGACTGTGGAGTGACCGCCTGACTACATGAGGGCTCTGAGACTGGAGTCCTGGGGCCACAAGAACCTCCAGGTAGAAAATAGGAGGAGAGGGGAGGGATCAGCCGGCGGGAATTGCTGCTCAATCTACTTCACCTCCAATCCTCCCTCCCTTATCTAAGATTACATGTGAAAAAGGGGATTACATAAAAGACATGTTTGAAAACCATAAATAAGGCCAAAGTAAGGGCAAAGGTTCTTCCCAGCTGACTGTGCTCCACAGGTTCCACAGACGGGAGGTGGGTTAGGAGGACACTTGCCAGAGAAATGTCCCTGTGGCTGGGGTCCAAGACTTTGAGGATCACTTTTATTTTCTTCTCTTCAGAAGTTCCTTCGTCATCCTTGTAATCCACCAGGGTCCCAGAGTAGATGTGTGTCCGCGTGCCTCTCCCAAGGTGCTCTCCCTGGAGGAGGAAGCAAGAGGCTGGGTGACTGCTGGAGCCTGGGACTGAGGCCTTAATGGGCATACACACCAGAGGGGGTGGGGCACAGGCAAAAGCGCCCCAGTGGTTCAAAGCCTCTCCAGTACCTTGTCCTGGTCAGGCCTCCAGAGGAAACAAAAAGCTACTTGCCAAACAGTGTGGCACTTCCTGGGCCCCAGGAGACAGCCCTCCTATTCCCAAACACTCCCTTCCTTCCTTCTACTTCTAGGAACAGCCTGTGGCCAAAACATAACCCTGAATGACTACCACAACACTTCCAGCAGTGCTGCAACAGCCCGACATCAGCTCCGCCCTCGGCCTCCAGAGCAGATGGAGAGAGGACCCCTTTGGGGACTCCGCTCACAGGCTGAGTCACACACACAGGGGCTTCTTAGCCCTGGCTCTACTGCTTGCTGGCCATCTAACTTGGGGACCTTCCCTTACCATTCTCAATGTCTGCCCACTCTCTGTAACCAGGGGTAACAATGGGACCTGCCTCAGAGTCAGAGGCACAAATAGGTACAAAGGCTCCTGGTACAGATGCTGGCACAGGATGGGTACAAGCCAATCTGTTGGGCTGGTGTATTTTGTTTGATTGCCCCAACCAGGCACTCACTGTTTCTCACACATGAACTGTTCATCCTCTATCCACATATCCAGTGCATGTGTCCATGCTTTAGAACAGGGGTCCTCAAACTTTTTAAACAGGGGGCCAGTTCACTGTCCCTCAGACCGTTGGAGGGCCAGACTATAGTTTAAAAAAACTCTATGAACAAATTCCTATGCACACTGCACATATCTTAGTGTGAAGTAAAAAAACAAAATGGGAACAAATACAATATTTGTATTTGCATGTGGCCCGCAGGCCGTAGTTTGAGGACCCCTGCTTTAGAATTAGTGATGCAATTCACACACGCATTTGCCCTAGCAATCCCACAAGGAAGGTGATGTGGACAGACGCACAGGCTGGAGGGCAGGCCCTCAATTTCCTCACGGGTGAGAATGGATGATCCCACCCAAGGAATGGCCTGAGGACTAAAGGAGACCATCTGCACAAAGTCCTTAGCACACAATGATCTGTGTCTAAGGACCCTCCCAGTTTAAGCTTGAATAATCCTGATCTAACCATTTTTAATATCTGGAATCAGCACATGACTCATAAATCATAGGCATGGTCATTGATATTAACCCCACAAAACCTGTAAACTGAAGTTCTATTATTTTGGGACCCTCTATAAATGCAGAAATGGATGGTAGCTGCCTTGTGTGCTGGTTCCCGTTCCCCACAGGAATGTACACCATCGTTAATCGGGTATATTAATTTGCACAAACACCACTACTTGTCATCTGTCACTGCAGATGGTGATACATCTGCCCCGTCTCCCGGATCCTGGCAAGGGCCTGCGAGTACTCATTAGAGCTGCACCTGTCATGAAGCGATTCATCAAGGTTATGGGAAGTGTGTTCCCAGAACATCCCGGAAAAGCCATATGCTTTCAGAGTAATTACTCTTCCCCAGAAAGGTTACTGATTCCAGTGGCCAAGTCACGGCACCACGCCGTCAGGATCCCACAGGAGCCCTCAGAGGCCCTGCGTGTCCACGTCAGCCTCCTCCATGCTGATCCCTCTGCTTCTACTGGCGCTTGCTCTTCACCCTCTGGGCTCTGCTCTGATGCCACGTACCCAGGAAGCCATCTTTGTCCTCCCCAGGTTAGGTGGGATGACGGTCACTGAGAGCCCCATATCCTGCTGTCCATCCTGCTATACTTAGGATTTGTCTCTTGATAACACAAATATCTACTTAGGTAGACAGGTCTGCCTCCTCCCCCAGCTGTGAGCTGCCGAGGGTGGCAAGTGCACCAGGCACACGGCACTGCTCCAGCCTGTTGGCTGAATGAATGCTCGAGGCCTGAGGATGGCGGTGGCCCAGCAGCTCCAGAGGAAGGAAAGAGGGCAGGCCCTGGGTACACATCACATTCTAGAGCAGCGGTTCTCAACCTGTGGGCCGCGACCCCTTTGGGGTTGAACGACCCTTTCACAGGGGTCGCCTAAGACCATTGGAAAACACATATTATTACGTATTGTTTTTGTGATTAATCTCTATGCTTTAATTATGTTCAATTTGTAACAATGAAAATACATCCTGCGTATCAGATATTTATATTACGATTCGTAACAGTAGCAAAATTACAGTTATGAAGTAGCAACGAAAATAATTGTATGGTTGGGGCTCACCACAACATGAGGAGCTGTACTAAAGGGTCGCGGCATTAGGAAGGTTGGGAACCACTGTTCTAGACAGAAAGGAGGCTGGGGCACCGCTGCCCTGGTGATTTTATTTAACCTCTAGAAAAGGAACAAGAAGACTCCTTTCCGAGTTAAAGTGGTTGAACCAGCAGCCTCCCTGCCGTCCTGCGGATGCTCCCCAGAGGCGTGTTCTCCGTGAAGGACGGGGATCAGTGGGGCTGAGTGGGGTTGTCCGGGAACCTTATGTCCGGGAACATGCTATGGCAGAACTTCTGAGATTTAGTGTGGACTTTTCTGATGATGCTTCCAGAAGGAGCACAGCTGAGGAAACACAGACATGGTGAGGCAATAGGAGATGCAGAACTGAGGCCTGAAGGAGAACTGTCTGGAGAAACAGATCCCAAAGCGGAGTCCCGGCCTTGGCGGGTCCTTAGCCCAGGCTGCAGCCTGAGGCAGGCTGTTCCCTCATAGCTGCCCTGAGCCTTGGCTAGGGGTGTGAGGCCCGGGTTATCCCACTCTCTGTTCCACACCCCTCTCCCACAGAGCCACACAGCAGGGGAGACTAAGGAGACAGCACCCAGCAGCCTTGCAGAGAAGGAACCGGCAAAGGGCCATTTGTCAGCTGGGAGAGGCTGCGGCACTTTGGAGGAGATGGAGAGCGCGTGATGGACTCACTGTCTTTAAGGAGGCTGGTGGAGGTGGCGGGCATGGGGGTGGTTTGCTAAGTTAATTCCCAAATTGCTGGATAGGGCTTTGAGGAAGTGGAAGCCTACGGACACAGCTGCCTCACTCCATTACTGTAAGTTATTTTCTGAAGGCCGGTCCTCATTGTTCTCTGTCCCCTCTGGTGGTGACAGAGCTGTGTCTAGAGCAGTGGTTCTCAACCTTCCTAATGCCGCGGCCCTTTAATACAGATGTGCCTAAACCCCAATACACCCCACACCCGCCACACACACACACACACACACACACACACAAGTCCCCTGGCTGCTCTGCTGGAGGGAGGCGGGACCAAAGTGGGCCTCAGGAGCAGCAGCAGTGACTCACTTGCATGATGTCTTTCTTGAGGATCCGATCGAAACTCAGCTGACTCATGGGGTAGACGGGCTGCCACTCCTGGGCTTTCTTCGTAGCCACCAGCAGATTGGAGATTTCTGTGGAAGAAAGAAGTCTGAGTCAAGTAACAAAGGCCCGAGATTCCCATCAGCCAGTGTCTGCCGAGCCAGGGGCTTGCCGAACACATTCTTGTGCATTTGTTGGTTCAGTCATGCAACAAATATTTATTAAGTACTTCATTCCTGCCCTCCAGGAGCTCACAGGCTAATCACAGAGCCAAACGCAATCAAATACTTAACCAACCAAAAGGAAGCGACACCAGGGGGTCATCGAGCCTTGGCAACAGGAGTCCTCAGTCAGAGCTGAAGGGTGCAGAAATCAGCACCACGCTGGACTCCACAGATGAGGACGAGGATCAGTGGTGCTGGACAACACACAGGCCACTCTGAGTGGCTGCCGGCTTTTAATTTATTCCACAGGGAGTTTCTCCATTGTGTTTTCAAGTAAGAAACCCGAATGGGGGTCTGGCCATCAGAGCCTTGCGGTTAGAAGGGCAGAGACACTGAGGTACTCAAAATGACATTCTCTTTAATGTTCATGATTTCACCACTTCTCTAATTTGTAGGGGACAGAGGAAGACAGAGGGCCTTGAGGGCCTGCATGAGGAAGCCTCACACACAGGGCTTACTCTTACTCTCCCCAACTCTAGTCCCTCCCCCCGCACCCCCGCCCCCCCTCAGAGAATTGTCCCTTGCCCCAGAGTCTTAGGCTGATGGCTGCACCTTTGCAAAAATAGTGCAACAAGGGGAAAGATCACTGAAGTTGGAGTTAGAAGTTGGTCTCCAAACCCCCACTCTTCCTCTACCTAAGTGATCTTGGACAAGTATGATCAGGATAACAACATATTCTGAGTTGTTCTGAAAATTAAATGACTTAAAACATGAAAGACCCTCAAACACTGCCTGGCAAACTGCAAGCATTGCTCACATGATGGAAGCTGTAACCATCATCACTGCTACTACTGTTGTAAGTATTACTGATACTACTAGCTGTGTGGCCTTCAACAAGTCACTGAACATCTCTGAGCCTCAATTTCCTCATCTTTATAAAAGCTACAAAGAACTATGATGTAGATGGAAGAAATGCAAATATGCATTTATACTGCTTGGGACTAGTAAGTACCCACCAATATGGTAGCTACCGCTGTAATTATCGTTTTTTAAAAAATGTTTTTATTTTAGAGAGAGGGGAAGAAAGAGGAGGGGAGAGATAGAAACATCGATCTATCAATCAGCTGCCTCCTGCATGGCCCCGGACCGAGAATCGAACCGGTCACCCCTAAGTGTCCGTTCAGTTCTCACATGAGAAAAGGTAATGACTCCACCTGCAGTGAATCGTGACAGGTTCCCAGAGCCTACAAAAGAGCAGCCAAGTTCCTCACCCCTCCTGTCCGTCTTACTCCTTGATCTTCCCATGGCTCCCACTCCCTGTAGGATAAAGTCCGAGCTCCTTGTGTGGCACTCGAGGCCAACCACAATCCCAAGTGTCTCCCTCCCGTCTTCTAACTCCACCAAGCTCAGTGGCCTCCAGCTCCCCTCCGCAGCCGGCTCTGCCTGCCGCTCTGCCCTGCACATGCTCTGCTGCAAAGGCCCTTCCCCAACTGGCAAGCTCCTGCTCGTCGGCCAACACACGGCTCAAGATCCACTTCCTCCGTGCAGCCTTCCATTTCCTGTGACTCAAGGGCTTTGACCATCACTTCTTTATAAGCCCAGGGACTGATACCTGTGTGTGTTAATTAAAACACATGCTCTATCCTGCAGTGGCCTCATTTCCCTGCAACATATTCTGTATTCGACAGGAAACCCTTGGAGAGGAGGGACCAGGTGTGAGACATTCCTGAGTCTTTGCATCTAACAATTCTTGGCCCACAGAAGGTGTGTTGAGTTCATTTCTAAGATAAACCACTGACAAGGGCATCTCAAGACATTTTATCTTAATGAAGAAAGAAGTTTCTGCTTGTGAATCCTAAGAGGCCTCTTTCTGCAGCTTAGGGATGTGGAGAAAAGTGTGTGTTTTTTCTATAGAAAATGCTCCACTTGAGGAAATGGATTTGAGTTGGGGACAGACATGTAAGAAAATGCAAAGGAAAACACTTAGAAACTGTGGGGAGGGGCCCTCTTCAAAGAGCAGCCTTCTGGTGGCTCTGGGTCTGGGAGCGTCAGTGAAGGGCAGAGCAGGACAGGGGTGCAGGGACCAACCTCGGGGCTTGGGTTGGCAGCAGCGCTTCAACACGAAGCTGATGTTGTCCGTGCGCAGGATCTGCTTCTTGAGGTGGCTCATGAGCTCCCCCAGGCTGGGGAAGCCACGGTCCGAGCCGTGCAGACTGTAGCGACCCTTCTGCACCTCGATCTGAAAGTTCTTGAACTGTTTCTGGCCACCCAGCACCTGCCATTCAGGAAAATGAGCAGAAACGATGTTTTAAGAGTTGGGCATATGTACCATGGGGAAGGAAGGAGGAAGCTGGTGAAGGGTGTACAGGCGCTCAGTGTTACCTCCGTCACACTTCTGTATCTCAAATTATTTAAAATTAAAAATTAATTTATAAACAAGGAAGCAAAACAATACATGTGTAAGTGATAAAAGGGGGTCGAGGAGAAGGCACTGGCAGGGGAGCTGACACTCGGGGGCAGTGTAACAGCAGCGATCCCGCGACAGCGGCCCTGGCCCTTCTTCCGCACCTGCAGGATGACATGCATGGGAACCCAACCTCCCAGAACTTTCAGAACGGCTGCTACGATTAGATGACGTGGCGCATATAGAAAACTTAGTAAGCACTTCATGAAGGTTAACCAATATTATTATGCATGAGACAGTAACTGCTATGTCAAATCTATCCAGGAACTGCCTCAAACTGAGGCCCTCCAGGCGACATGTCCATCTGAGGAGAAGCACCCGGGGAGGAGGCGGCCAGCTGTCTGGTCCAGTTTCAGGGTTCCACGTGTCACGGAGGAAGTAGAAGCACAAGTCTTCCTTCATGGGCATTTTTGTTTC
>NW_006297573.1:2864775-2869269 GCF_000327345.1 Myotis davidii
GAGAGAGATAGAAACATCAGTGATGAGAGAGAATCATTGATCAGCTGCCTCCTGCAAGGCCCCGACTGGGGATGGAGCCCACAACCCAGGCATGTGCCCTTGACCAATATCGAACCTGGGACCTTTCAGTCCGCAGGCCGACACTCTATCCACTGAGCCAAACCGGCTTCGGCATCCTAGTTCATATTAAACCCAATCAACACTCGTGTATTTACTTGGACTAATTCTGTAAAATGCATTGTCTTTTAAAACAATTAAATGAATAACAAAGACATCTGTGGTCTAGTGGGATCAACTCAACAATCCTGCGTTTTCAAGTCAACAAATCTCCACTTGTCAAAACATGGGCTAGGAGCCTGTCTTTTCAAATGTCTGCAGCTACCATCTGCAGGAACGGTGTCAGGCCAAGCGCCCAGGTGCCCTCCTTGGCACTGACTGGACCAGTGAATGCCACAAACGCACACAGCTCTGGGCCTGTGCTGACCTGGGCACTGGGTATAAAATAAACCACTCTAAGCAATTACACTAAACTTGGCAAGTGTTGGTGTGAACTGGTTTTCTGGTCATGTTCCACTTTCCAGAGCCACAGTGAACCCTGCCGTGGGTCCCTTGAGGGAAGAGAGAAGAGGGAAGGTCATGGGGCCTGGCTGCTGGGGAGCAGTCTCCTTTTGGAGAACTGCCAGGGGTTTTCTCAGAGACCCAAACTTTCCTACCCCCACCACCACCCCAAGAGCAGTCCTCTCCACAGCGGCTCCCGGACCAGGTTGTGTTCCCTGGGGCCATAAGGCTTGACCCAAGCCAGTGTCTCGACTGACCTCAGGCTTTTCAAAGCAGGTGACGGTCATGAGGATGTTGTCAAAGTCTGTGCAGCTCCATCGCAGCACATACATGCCCTCCTCGCTTCCTTCTTGCCGCAGTTTATTGATGGCATACTCTGTGCTGGAGGGGGGAGACAAAGGGAGAAAGAGCTCACCGAACAGGAGCACTCTGAACCCTTCCCTGCGCTGCCTCAAGTCCTACAGCTTCATCACATTACCTGTCCTCAAGTCTACTCAGGTTGTCACGGGAGTCAAGCAGAGAGGCTGAGGGAGCCCTGAAACAGATCATCTGAGTCTCCAAGGTCCAGAGAGGACTCGGCATGCTGCCAATGCCCTGAGCCTGTTCTTCCCCATTGCCCCATACATGCCGTCCCCAGCGCTAGCCTGAAGAGCACCCCAAGCTGGTGATGGGAGCTGCCGCTGATGCAGCGGTAGAGGGTCCCTCCACACCGTCCCCAGGCGGCACACTAGAATAGGAGCTCAGGAAGGCGCAATTTCAGGGTTATTCTGTTCATTGCTGTACCCCAATGACTAAAGCACCCCTGGGCTCATAGTAGCTGCTCAATAAATGTGTGAATAATTGAATAAAGAAATCAGTGAAGATTAAAAAAATGTTAGGGGGAACATGCCTGTCTTGAACTCCTTTGTATTCCCAGGACTGATAAGCCCTGGCACTCAGAGAGCAGTGAATAACTGCTAAATAAATACACATATGAGGTTACTACACCTAGTACATGGTACTTGCTAAGTACTGATAAAAGAGGGCTGATACGGTCAGCACGTGTGAGAAAGGCAGAGACCAACTGCTCCCTGGTCTGACACCTTCACACCTGATCCCTCACAGGAGAGGCCCTCTCTCCTCTTTAAGACCTGGCAAACCATTGTTAATTCTTCAGATTTTAATCTGATTGGAACGCTGCCCACTCTGAGAAGGCCTTTTAGGCACGAGTTTCAGGTCCCCTACCCCCCAGGATATCTAACATTCATTCAGTCAATAAGCACTTACTATAAAGGCCCACGATGTGCCAGGCCCTGCTATGGGGACTGAGAAAAAGCAATGAGCAGAGTAGGCAGTGCCCTGCCTTTGTGTAGCTCATATTCGAAATGGTGAAAGTGGGCGACAGGAAATGAATGGACACGGAAATAAACATGGTATGTTAAGAGGAAATGCCTCTGAAGAAAAATAAAGCAGAGTGAAAGAGCCAGGAAGTGCGGGGTGCAGAGGGGGAAGAGGGATTGTTATCTCATAGAACAGGGAAGACTCCACCGATAAGCTGTATTTGAGGAACACCTGAAGGAAGTGGTACGATATAGATTCTGGAGGAAGGGCATTCCAGGCCAAGGGAAAAGCAAGTGCCAGGGCCTGAGTCTAACTGGTTGGGATATTTGAAGGACGTGCTTCACAATAATGCTCAGCCCCTTGTAATCCATTGTGTGTCTATTTCCCTGTGAGCCTCTCTAGGCCAGGGTTTACCCACTAACAAACTACCTGTCCACAGGTAACTAGGATAGGGAAGAAGGTGGGACCCATGTCACACGGAGGCAGTTAAAGAGACACTTCCCCAAATATATTTATCTAGCAAGAGAGACTGAGAACAAACACAGCAGCTGATTTCCTCCGCCTGAAGGGCAGTCATGTGTGAGAGGAAGTAAACTGAATCCCTGTTGCTTCCAATGGCAGATCTCCAATGAGCAGGCAGAAGTTAGTGACAGAGGCAAATTCAATTCCAGACCAGAAAGGTATGCGTGTCTGTATTTGTTAGAGCTGGAATCTGCTGACTGCTTGTGCAATACTAAGTGCCCCATCGCAGAGCTATCTGGACATCTGGACACAGGCTACTAGTTCTGAGATGCGGAGGGACGGAGTCCAGCAAGGCCCCTCCCAGCTCTAAGGCGTGGTCGCCCTGTCATTTATCGGACACTTTACAACAAGCTGACTTGGGATTCCATTACTTACTACTCTGTCTGATGTTGAGACCTGTTCCTTCTTTCTTAAATCATCCACACTGTTTGGCACTGCAAACGATTAGGAAGTGTAGACTTCTTGGTCAGCTGGGAAGAAGTGAGGGGTTCAACTACGAGGAGACCCCAATGAGGGGTAGAGGTGAGGAGCTGCTACAAGGGCCAAGATGAGGGAAGACAGGAAGGCCTGACCAACGGACAAGAGAGATGGACAAGGAGCACCAGGTCAGCACTAAACAATATGCTCAACTGGCCCCAACCTAAGCAGCTGATGACACCTGTGTCTGAGGAGGCCACGCTCCCCATCACTAAAATGTGGGTTCTTTTCACACCAGAGGCAACTATGAAGGTGAGAAAACCAACCAGATTGGGCCGTGACAGCCATTCTGTATGTTGTGGACAATCAATGGAGGAGCCACATCGGTGCAGAGGTAATGATGGGCGTCTGCTGTGAGCCGGAAGTAGCCATCTACCAGGGACACAAAGGACAAGGCCTCCTCATGGGAAGAGAGCTTCAGTTCCTGTAAAGAGAGAGAAGAAATGCCCATGTTATATCATCTGCCTACCATCTTAAGCAGCTAACTCTATAGGGAGGTACACAGGGAGAAGATATTTAAAACATAATGGAGAATGCATGACCCCAGGTAGCACACTAGAATAGGACATTTATATAGGATTTTGACCATTTGCCACTTTCTCAGCTATTATCTAAAAACTATCAGATGAGGTACAGTGTGTGTGTGTGAGGAAGGGAGGGAGGGAAGCTGTGGAAGGCAGACCTGTGAAGAAGCTGCCACCTCGTTACAGGTGGAAAGCAACCCAGAATCAAGGTGGCAGAGGCATAAGAATGGAGACGGGAGAGCACAGTGCGTGTAAGTGCTCGTCTTGGCACTAAGCAATGACTGACTCAGTAGGCATTACACCTGTTTTACAGAAAAGAAAGAGCACAGATGGTTGACCGCATGCCAGGTCACTTTCCACAGAACTGAAAAAAGGAGAGGCTGGTGACAGAGAAAAACAGACCAGTGAAGGGGAAGGTGGTGGATAAAAGCAACCAAACAGGATGGAGGGAAGGGGTCCTAGTCACAGTGAGCTGTAATGCCAGGGAAGGGTGCTCTGGGTTGTGAGCCAGGGAGGCCAAAAGAATGCAGGGCCACCATAAGGATGGCAATTCAGGAAGGAGACTGTGCTACATGTGCTTTCTTTCAGGTGTAACCTGGCATCCACCTGCAGATCCCCAAGGAGCAAATTCAGGGTGGTCTGGTTTGGGTAACCTTTCATCCAGTCATATGAGAGAGACCACTGAAGCACTAAGAGGGGAAGTCTGAATGTAAATGGGAGACATCTAGGATATGCAGAGAGAAGAGACGAATCAAGATATGACTTTATAACATGCTAGCATCATGCTTTTCTGAAAGAACAGCTTGGAAACCCCTTGGCTGTGAAGGGATGGAGGAGTGAAATAAAGAAGAGAAAGCACTGCACAGTGTTCCCCACAGGTTTTGGAGCAAGCTCATCTGGATTCAAATCGCAGTATTTCCACTTGATATTATGTCTAAGCACATGTAATCATTTTTATAGGTCAAAGACTGTCAAATATTGGCAATTTCAAATGGTTTAGTCTAGTCACTGTGTGACCATGGTAAGCTACTTAACCTTTTTGTGCCTCAGTTTTCTCCTATGTAAAATGGGGATAATAATATACCCACCTTAT
>NW_006297573.1:2869415-2880476 GCF_000327345.1 Myotis davidii
TGGCTGTGCAGGGATGGAGGAGTGAAATAAAGAAGAGAAAGCACTGCACAGTGTTCCCCACAGGTTTTGGAGCAAGCTCATCTGGATTCAAATCGCAGTATTTCCACTTGATATTATGTCTAAGCACATGTAATCATTTTTATAGGTCAAAGACTGTCAAATATTGGCAATTTCAAATGGTTTAGTCTAGTCACTGTGTGACCATGGTAAGCTACTTAACCTTTTTGTGCCTCAGTTTTCTCCTATGTAAAATGGGGATAATAATATACCCACCTTATAGGGTCAATATGAAAATTGAAAGAGTTGACATTTGTAAAGTGTTTAGAATAGGAGGTGTCTGGCATGTAGTAAGAGCTAGTGTTTGTACAAGAAAATAAAGCAATGGGAAGATCAAGTATTTATTTCTTCCTCACTTACTCCTGCTCCCTACACAGCACTAGCGTGGCCCAGTCTCCGGCCCAGGTGGTCAGAGTGAGCTCTAACTTAAATGACAGGTGTACCACTGGGTGCCAGGCTTGACTATCAGCCAGGACAGGACAGGGCAGGCTCACGAAAACTGTACCAGCTGGCTGCTGCTCCTCGGCCATGCTTCGGCAGGGTCTGGCTGCACTGAAGAGCCAGACCACCGATGTGCCAACCTCCCCTCTCCTCACAGTAGTCTCTGGGCAAGAGAATGCCTTGGAAACCAAGCAGCCCAGGCGGAGCTATCACTCTCTCATCCTGTGTCCTGCACACATTTCCACACCTCTCCACAAGTCTCAGACTCCCACTGGAGATGGAGCCAAAATTCCTGCATCTAAGGTTCTTGTGAGGACTACACAAGACAATGGAGACACAGCATACAACACAGACTGATAGCTATAATGTGCTGGATAAATAACACTTACTTTTATTTTCTCCTTGCGTTCTCCATCTGCCCACTAACATCTATCTGGACACTTCTACTGTACTTCATTTTTTACTATTGCTTCCTGATGAAATTAATGTTTATTGTTTTAAAAAGGGTGGGAATAAGAAAATTAAAGTCACTCAGAATCCCACTATAAATAATCAGTGTTAATATTTGATTATTTTTCTAAGATCACATACAGGTATATACATACCTTTTCAACGTTTTTTGAAAAAAACTGGTACCATTCTATTGATTGCTTTATATTCTGCTCTTTTCCATTTAGAAAGTTATTTTTCCAAAGTATTAAAAAATCCAGCAATTTATATAATATCCTATTACTTAGGTGAATTATGATTTATTTTCTCATTCTTTTATGATTATATATTTACATTATTTTCAGTATTTTGTTGCTGTAAATGCTCTTGGGATAAACATTCTCACTCACAGATTAATGCCTGCATCTCACTGTTTCTGCAGACAGATCCCTAGGCACCTGAATAAAGGGGCATATAAATATTTTCTTTTTTTGGTTACTCCTCCCCTGAGGATATTTTTTCCACTGATTTTTAGAACAAGTGGAAGGGAGGGAGAATGGGAGGAAAGAGAGGGAGAAGGAGGCAGGGGGAAGAGAGAGAGAGATCCATGTGAAAGACAATGATTGGCTGCCTCCCGCACACACCGTGACCAGAGCCGGGGATCAAACCTGCCACCCAGATACATGCCCTTGATCAGGAATCAAACCCACGTCCCTTCGGTATGTGGGCTAAAGTTCTAACCACTGAGCACACCAGCCAGAGCATCAATATTTTCAAGAGTTTCAATACATGTAGCCAACTGCTTTCCAAAAGGTATATCAAAAAGACAAGTTATACCCCTGGCTGGGTGGCTCAGTCAGTTGGAAAGTCATCCCATACACCAAAACGTTTTGGGTTAGATTCCTGGTCAAGGTATATACCTAGGTTGAGGGTTCTATCCCTGGTCATGGATCATATGGGAGGCAATTGATTGATGTTTTTCTCTCACATCGATGTTTCTTTTGATCGCAAAAAAAAAAAAAAATCAATAAAAATATATCCTCAGGTGAGGATTAAAATAAATAAAAAATAAAGTTGTTCTGCATATAAAAGGGTGACCATCTGTCCTAAACCATATCACTAGATTCTTTCTCAGCACTGAGTATTTGCCAAATTTTAGGCAAAACATGGTGTTTCTCTGGTGTTGACTACCTTCATTTGTGAGCGCACCTGCCTCCCCAGCATGTTCTCTCCACATGTTGTCAGCGGTGACAACCCTGACACAAACATGTATATTTTGGTAGGGTTCCCACTTCCCCTGCCAAACTGGCCTGCCTGTCTAGAGCATGTCCTCAAGTGATACCAGGAGAGAGGAAGTGAGACTGAGCACCGCTTCCTCTGTCCGACAGTCACTTGGGTGTGCCTGCCACTATGATGAGGATAGTGGCTGATGGAGACCACAGCCACCAGCCTGACATCTGCTAAAGTGCAAAGTGGGGCTTCCCACCAGCCCTCTAACTGCAGAGGCCGAGCAGGAGCCCTGGGGTGAGGGTGGGAGAAGCCCTGACTTTCACACATCTTTCTCTTCTAATCCACTAATTTTGTAAAATAAATACTGCTGCTGAAATATCTTTGAGAGGGCAGTGAATGCTGAAACAGATATGCATTTACAAGACCAAACAAAGGCACTGGAATGTACAGGTGTAACAACTGACATTATATCAGTGTCAGCATTAGGGACTTTTTGGATTAAGTAAGACAGTCATCAGGTTTTCCCTTTGGGACAAGAACTCTGAAAAGCATGTGCTGCATAACTGTCCTCAACAAAGCCGCCCTCTCGCCACCAGACCCAGACTGAATAGCTTCAGGTGCAAACTTACCATCTTTTTGTTGTCCTGCTTGTTAATGCTGACCACAGACTCCTTTATTACAATGTGAGTGATTTCAGGGAAGTACGAAAAATTGTTCCACTCTTCTCGGACTTTGTTTTTCTCCTCGTCCTTCTTGTGTTTATTTTCCAGTTTTTTCCGTTTCAATTTATTTTTTTCCTTTTCAACAGGAACCACCTGACAGTGTGCATAAAAGTGACAGAGTTGAGTGGGCTTTCTCATTTTCTATTGGAAGAAGGTCACTGCTTCTAGGAAACCAGTGCAGAGCCTACGTCCAGGGAGAAGAAGCCAGCATGCCTGGATTTCAGAGGAATTGGGAGAGGGCACCGTGGGCTTAAGATCAGTTTTGGGTCCTACCAGGGAATATTAGACTTTTACATCTAGAGGAGACCTTAATGAGCACAATGACTTAACTCCTTACATAATCTATGATGTACAAGTAAACTCAGAAAGGCAAATAACTGCGCACTAGACACACATCTACAATCAAGTCCCCTTAGTCCTGCAATCGTATGTTCAACAAATGCAGAGAACATGCTTTTTCCAACTATGGATAGAACATGCGTGTTCTCGCTCTCAAATCTATCACTGTCTCAGCTTTACAATATTGAAGTGAAAATTTTCAAAAGAAGGTATAGATGTCTGAATAAATCTAGGGGGTAAAATAGTTTAAATATTTTGTGCAGCATGAGTCTTGAAGGCTAGAGATCTGGGTTAAGATCCTGCCTTTGCCAGTTACTTCACTAGTTAGTTCATCTCTTTGTGCCTCCATTTCCCTAACCTTAAAGCAGAGATCCTACATCTTCACAAGGTTCTTTGAGAATTAGGTAAGTTCCTGTTAACACAGTACCTACTACACAGAAAGCACTCAGTGTTAGGATTGTTAATTAAGCAAGACAAAACTAGAGAAAATAAATCCCACCTTTAATATTATTTGTAATAATGATGGTAGCAACTATAATAATTAACTGAACATTTATTATATGCCAGGCTCTGTGCTAAATGACATTTAGTTCTCACAACCACCCTACCAGGTACAAATACTTTAATGATAAGCTTGTAGCTGATATAGGTGAAGTAACCCTTGGCCATGTAACTACAAATAGTGAAGCTAGGATTTGAACCAGTTCCATTTAGGTTTAAAACCCGTGCTTTGAAATCACTCTGCTCTATTGCCTCATTTAACAAATACTTCATAAAGAAGCTTCAAATTAAAAAATCAATTATCCTATTTCATGGAGTCAGAGGCCCAAGTTCAATTTTTAGCATAATCACTTATTAGTTATGACCTTGGACAAGTTTCTTAACTTCTCTGTATCTCTGTGTGTTCATCTATAAAACAGAGATAATGGCAGTATTCCCTTCCAAGGTTTTTGTTTTTATAAGGAATAAATGAGTTAATACATGTAAAATGCTTTGAAAAGTACTCTTGGTACATGGTAAACACCCAGGAAATATCTGCTGTTATTATAATACTACATATTATATGTTATTATATTTCTCTATTTCCCTATAATAGCCAATAAACGTTTATTTAGACTTACGGCTACATGGACACAATAAAAGATGAATGATAGCCCTGGCCGGTGTGACTCAGTTGGTTGGGCATCTGCACTTAAGAGGTCGCCAGTTTGATTCCTGGTCAGATCACAGGCTAAGGTTGTGGCTCCATACCCGGTAAGGGCCGTGCAGAAGGCAGCCAATCGATCTATCACTCTCACACCACTGTTTCTCATTCTCTCCCTCTTTCCTCTCTCTTTAAAAATCAATTAAAAATCCTTAAAAAGAAAAAAAAAGGATGAATGACATGGGTCTCCTGCCTAAACAAACTCAGCTGATGGGGTGATGGACATGCAAACAGGTAACTCCAATGGGATTTACTCTGGATGCTCTGTTTTGGTCAGCCACCTATCACCACTTACATTTGGTTTCTGCCTCCATTGGATTCCAAGATTTCCAGTCACCATCACTTCATAGTAGAGAACATTTCCACTGTCATTCGGTTTAAACCAATTCATCTCATTTTCCGATGAAATCAGTAACATGGAAGTCTCAAATATTTCAGCACCGTAATGTTTTGTCAACGTTTCCAAGGTCGCCAGGTATTTCACCTTCAGGTCATGCGTGGACACGCTGCTGTCACAAATGGTCTTGTTGTTAAATTCCTTTAGGAAATCCTTGAAGACATTATTTATCCGCATCCTGGTAAGAAGGTTCCTCTGTCTGATGGACTTATTCAATGTTTCTGGAATATATCGCTTGTAGCTAAAAGAAAGTAGAAAAATCATCCTTTTTTTTCACAAAGAGGTTAGCAGAGAATAGTTTACAAACAAACCTAAGTCTATAAATCTTCCTTCCACGTGTTGTCAGATGAGAAAGAAGGATCTACTCCCAGATCATTAGATGGAGTGAGCACCGCAGAGGATAGTCATCAGGAGGTAGACAGGTCAAAAGGGACTGAGAGAGAATAGAAAAGTACATATTCCACAGATTTTATTGCGATGGGAATTCCTGTGAGTACCATCAAATTGACTTAGCTATGCTCTTGCTTGCTAGTGCCATTGTCCTGTGCATACTGGTTCTCACATAAACATACTAAGATACAGCATTGGTTTGAAAGTGGTCTGAAAGGTGTCAAGAGTGATAATTGGTGCTTTCTATGTTTTACTTGCATGTCTGTTTTATAATTTTCCTATGAAGACCACATACTGTTTTTTATTAGAAATGAAAAAATATATATAGTAGTATCCCAGTGCATGAATTCATGCACATTAAAAGGCAATTAATTAGAAGAAAACAATTTTTTAAATACATATTTCTTTATTGATGTGAGAGAGGAAGGGAGAGGGAGAGAGAGAGAGAGAAACACCAATGATGAGAGAGAATCATTAATCGGCTGCCTCCTGCACACCCCCTATTGGGGATCGAGCCTACAACCCAGGAATGTGCCCCTGGCTGAAATCGAACCTGGGACCCTTCAGTCCGCAGGCCAATGCTCTATCCACTGAGCCAAACCAGCCAGGGCTAGAAGAAATATTTTTTAAAAAAATCTATTTTATTGATTTTTCACAGAGAGGAAGGGACAGAGAGAGAGAGTTAGAAACATTGATGAGAGAGATACATCGATCAGCTGCCTCCTGCACATCTCCTACTGGGGATGTGCCCGCAACCCAGGTACATGCCCTCGACCAGAATCGAACCTGGGACCTTTCAGTCCGCAGGCCAACGCTCTATCCACTGAGCCAAACCGGTTTCGGCAAGAAGAAATATTTTAATATTGCTATTCACGTCTTGCTAATGAAAAGAAAATGGGATTCTTTCAAGTCTCCTATCTTCCTACTCCAGGACTTCTGCAAGGACCAAATGAAATGAGGCACAGGAAATGCTTCACAAACATTTGGTTAAAGTGTAAAATGTCTGCACCTGGCTATAAAGCAAGTCAAGTCCCTAGGCCAGTGGTCGGGAAACTGCGGCTCACAAGTCACATGAGGCTCGTGAGCCACATGTGGCTCTTTGGCCCCTTGAGTGTGGCTCTTCCACAAAATACCACGTGTGGGTGCGCATTAGTGAGCCGCGGTTTGCCGACCACTGCCCTGGGCTGAAGAAACTCCAAGGAGGCTAGTCACTAGGGAGAGCAAGCCTGGCATTGCTACGTGACATCATTACCTGGCACCCACAGCCACCATTTCTGGGCTGTGGGTTGCATTTTGCATGATGGGATCTTGGCAGTGTTGGCTCTGATTTGGCGGGGTGTTACTCCGGAGTGGTGGCAGGGCCTGGTCCCACTTGGGGGAAGCCGAGTGTTGGTTTGTCAGTGCCAGGTCCAAGGTGACATTTATTTTTAAACGGCCAGTGCGTGTCATGGCAGCTCCTGCATTGAGCGTCTGACCCCTGGTGGTCAGTGTTAGTCATAGCTACTGGTCTGACAGCCACTTAGCCTTTTACATATACAGGTAAGCTAATTAAAAGTGTATGCCATGTGAAAATGTCCCCACAAGTAAGCTGAAAGATTATCATTCAGCAGGGGGTCAAGGAGAAAGAATCTATGACTAACAGAATCTCAAACTGCTAGACCAGGAGCCAGCTTTATAGAGAATAAGAATACCCATGAAAGAAAGAACAAGTCCACTGGGGGCCAAGCAGGTGGGAAGCCTGGTGTGCCTGTCACTCTGGGCCTGAGGCAGTACTTGGCACAGGGTAACCCCTGCTGTGTGAATGGCTTCAAAATAGTGGAAATTTTGCAGCTGCGAGTTTATCCCCAACAGATACCATAACTTTTTAAGGGTAACGTAATGGAGGGCAAGATTAAAGGAGAGTTGCCAGCCTCTTGAAAAAATAAAGAGGAGGTGCCCAGAGCAAAATCCACAGAAAAAAATAGTAGGAACAGAGCATATATCTCATCAGTACCTCTATAACTGAGAAGCAGTCGTGATCTGCTCCAGACTCCGTCAAGGACAGAGGAAATACAAAGAGATGCAAAAAATAACCTTTTGAGAAAATGCATGCCACCTTTCACAAACAGTGCAGCTACATATCATTTCCTCTTCAAAATGAGACTGTATTCACTTAGGACATCACAATGGCTCATTGGAAAAAAGTTTGTATTTCGTAGATGTGTGGAAATTAAAATTACACAGACTGAATATTACTTCACAAAGACTTGATCGCAACTGACATACAATTTCCTTAAAATACAGCTGACCATCCTTCATATCAGAATAAACAGCTGTCTAGTGAACTCTAGTTCAGTTTAGGGATGGTAGTGGCTACCTGTAGAGCTATACTGAGAAGGATTTTAAGATGGGTCCAGCACAAAAGGAGAAAGTGCAATCATAGATGGCAATGCCCACCGTGGGCAGAGAGGGAAGGGGAGGGCATGTGGGCCACTAATTTGATTGGCATTCTTGGCCCAGGACATTCACCCTCATACACATTTCTGAGGTCATCAGCCAATATTTAAAATCAGGACACAATCATAATTGTGCTACCTTTTATAGATATTCTAAAAACACTTGTACTCTAAGGATCAGCCAGAAGTTGGCAGAGGTTAAACTGAGATGCTCGAGAACATATAAAAATAACACCATCCCCACAATCCATTCTTTGCCAGGAGAAAGATTACCTGATGTCCTTGGGGAGTTCTGGCAACTGCATCTTCTTGATCATGGCGTAGTGTGAGATGGCCAGCACGGCCATGCCCAGGCACTCGTTCTCAATGTCGTGCCCATCCTGCTCAGTCTTGGGGTCTCGGATGGGAGCCAGGCATTTGACCAAATCATACTGTCCCTTTGGAGCAGAGGTAAGAAGAAATGAACCACACTTAAGTTTCAAGCATAAATCCATGCTTCTAATCTTGAGAGGAAAGTTCTCCATACAGGGAAGTGCTACCCAGAGAAGCAACACAGCAATGAAACTAATAAGTCCGATAGTTTGCAACACACAGCAAATGCTGGCTAGGACACGGAGAAAAGGGAACCCTCGTGCACTGCTGGTGGGAATGCAGACTGAGGCAACCATTGTGGAAAACA
The DNA here is from genome assembly GCF_000327345.1 of Myotis davidii. NCBI lineage: Eukaryota > Metazoa > Chordata > Mammalia > Chiroptera > Vespertilionidae > Myotis > Myotis davidii. The sequence goes on from NW_006297573.1 coordinate 2,877,739, forward strand.
GTATGGCGTTTTCTCAAAAAATTAAAAATAGAACTGTTTGACCCAGCAAACCCACTTTTGGTAATATATCCTATGAATCCTGAAACACCAATCAGAAAGAATATATGCACCCCTATGTTCACTGCAGCATTATTTACAATAGCCAAGACTGGAAACAGCCCAAGTGCCAACAGATACAAACGTTGATGAGTGGATAAAAACGTTGTGACACATTCACATAATAAAATCCTATGTGGCTGTTAAAAAGAAGGAACTCTGACACCGTTGTAGATACAAACGTTGATGAGTGGATAAAAACGTGACACATTCACATAATAAAATCCTATATGGCTGTTAAAAAGAAGGAACTCTGACACCGTTGCAACAGCACAGATGGACCTGGAGATTATAATGCTAAGGGAAATAGCCAGAGAAAGACAAATATCATATAATCTCACTAATATGTGGAATCTAATGAACAAAATAAACTGATGATCAAAACGGAACCAGAAGCATGGATATATGGAAGAGACTGGCAACTGCCAGAGAGGAGGGGAGGAGAGTTGATGGGATAAAGATGAAGGGATTAGCTAAAGAACATACATGCATACCCCAGGGACACAGACAATAGTTTGATAAAAGCTAAGGGAGTGGGTGGAGAGCAAACGGTGGAAGGGGTGGTGGTGGTGACACATGCAATGTCAACATTAAAATTTGTAATTAAAAAACAAAAAAACAAAACAAAACACTGATAGTTTGTCTGACACCAAAGCCCTTTCTCAACAGCTGGGTGTGAAGGGGCTCAGGAGATGTTCTCCCTAGGCTAATTAATTCATTTAACAAATACTTATTGAGCATATGCTAGGTCCTGATGAAGAGCATGAACATTTATAGGGCTTCCCCTGTAAATGGTGAACAGCAGCGTCGTACTAGGTTTGGATGGCACCAGGGCAAGGGAAGGTGACCGCTGGCCGGGGTTGATCACTCACTAATTCCACAAGCTTGTACTGAGATATCCTCTCTCGGCACTGGGTGTAGGACTGACAAAGCATCACGCCCCATTCTGATGCAGACTTAGAGGAAGGGGAAGAAGCGCACGTTCTACAATGCTCCATTACCACATGTAATTTTTTTCAACATCTGCTGCTCACGTTTCCAGTAGTGAAATGTATAACTAAAATACTGGAGATGCAGAGCATTCCAAGAGCCAATGAGGGCTAAATACATAAATAAATAAAACCAAATGGCTGTACCCACCATCTGCCTTGTACAGACTGATGAAGATGAGGTCAATGCTAGCTCCCCTCTATGAAACCCTTACCTCAGTGCTAGACACTGTACTGTTTCATTTATCTTCACAACAGCCCTATGAGGTACATGTTAACATCATCACTACCTAACAAAGGAGAAATCTAAGGCGCCAAAGGTTAAATGACTTCATTCATTCATTTGATAACTATGAATTACTAAGAACCAATTATAGGCCAGATGTTACTCTAGGTGCTAGGGATATAGCAAACCAAACTACGTCCCTGACCTCATGGAGATTCCATTCTAAGAACAAACCAATAGAAATATTAATTATCAGGTAGTTATAAAAATCAAAGTCAAGTAGAAAAATAACATGGCACAGAGGCCAGGGACCTAGGGAGTGGTGTGGCAGAGTGTCTAACCTAGAGGTGACTCCTGGACTATGGTTGTTCAACTCTGCGCTACAGCCGCACTCAATCCTTACTAACTTAAAACATACAGTACTCTGGGGACTGGGAGCTTTCGCCTTTTTCTAGCTGTAACCAGAGGTAGACAATGTCTGGAGGTGGTGCTCCCACATAAGTAAGCCACTCACTTTCCCTGAAGGGACTTTACTTTTGTGGTTTTGGATGGAGGATTCTCACCAAGGCAGTTCTCCTTCTGTCTAAGACTTCTCTTTCTTCCACATGCCACAGAGCACTGGCCACAATCACCCCGGCCAGCAACGTGTGAAGACAGAACAAACGCCGAGACTATTCTGTTCAGTAAACATCACTGCAAACCTCACGCAGCTCATTCCTGAGGCTCCAAAAGGTCAGATTCCAATGCTATACTGAACTCCTAATGTATGGCACCCTCTTCCGTTACACTTCCTCTCCCCAAAAGGTAAAAGAACTGGGAGGCTGAATTAAAAAAGACCAATCTGAAAATGGCCAGTTCATTTTTTCAGCACTTGCCCACGGCTGTGCGTTTTTCTGTGTGCGCGGGATGGGGATGGAGCGTAATCAAGCACTAAAGCTGTAGCATGGAATATAACTGTGACAAAATCACGTGTATGAAAGTATATCCTAAGGAATCAATAAAGCACTATGCATAAACATGTATGTATGAGGCTGCTCACACAGCCTATAACAATGACAGACAGCATAACAGGGAAATTATCAGACTTAATAAATGAATTCGGCAATGTAGCAGGATACAAAATTAACCCCAAGAAATCTATGGCATTTCTATACACCAAAAGTGAACTTACAGAAAGAGAGACTAAGAAAGCAATCCCATTTACCATCGCACCAAAAAAATTAAGATAGTTAGGAATAAACTTAACTGAGGTAAAAAGAATAAAAACAAAACCCATGAAGCACTTACAGATGAGATCATCAGAGAAAAAGAAATAGAATCATAATCATGTGAGTGTGACTTCATGGGAGTCAAAAATATAGGGAATATCTGGGAATGAATAATCAATGCTTCAAAGCAAGTGAAGAAAGACCAAAAACTAAAAAGAA
>NW_006297573.1:2881506-2891278 GCF_000327345.1 Myotis davidii
TGATGAACAAAAACAGATCCAGAGACAGAGAAGCATCGATCAGACCATCAAACCTTAGAGGGAAGGTAGGGGAGGGTGGGGGTAATGGGGAGAGATCAACCAAAGGACTTGTATGCTTGCATATAAGCCTAACCAATGGACACAGACAACAGGGGGTTGAGGGCATGAGTAGAGGGGAGAATGGGGAGATAAGGACACATGTAATACCTTAATTAATAAAGAAATTTAAAAAATAATAATACTAGGGGGGAAAAAAACCTGAGAAAAATAAAACATGTCCAGAAACAAGAGATTAAATAAATGATGGCTTTTCTCTGAATTCCTCCTTGTACTCACCTTCCTACTTGAAATCTCCACTTGTGTGCCTCATAGGCATCTCCATAAGAAGACACACAATACCTAACCTTTCTCCAACCTGTTCCTCTTAAGTCTTCCCATTATCTATCAAGCACTGCCCAAACAGAAATCTCAAATCATCTCTGATTCTTCAAATTCCTTCAGCTTTCACATCCAACCCATTAACATATTAATTCTATCTCTGAAAGTCATCACAGATCTACCACTTTTCTCCAACTCCACTGCCACTACACTAAAGCTAAAGGAGCATTCTGTCTCCTCGGACCAATCACAGCACCTTCTCAGCTGAAGTGTGCTCTCGGCTGCAGCACAATCCACTTTCCCTGTAGCAAGAAAAATCATCAACGACTTCAAACGTAAATAAAATCAAACCCTCCAAATAGCTCTTCATCGCACTTAGAGTGGGAAAAAGATAACCCCTTGTCAGCGCATACAAGGTTCTGTGTGGTCTGCCCAGTCTCCCTTACCAGTCTCATTCCTATCACCCTCCAGTCCTTCTCCAGCCACACTGATTCTCCTCTCAGGGCTCATCCACCTCAGGGCTTCCCACATTCTCTGTCTGTATCAGATGTTTTCAACAGGAGAGATTCTGCTCCTGAGGGGATATTTTGCAATGTCTGCAGATAGTTTGGAATATCACAACTGGGAGGATGGTGTTCCTGGCATCTCATGAATGGAAGCCAGGGGTGTGGGTCAATGTCTGGAGGTGGTGCAGTTCCTCACAAGGAAAATTATCCAGCCCAGAATGTCAGCAGTGCTGCTGTTGAAAAGCTTGCTCCACATGGAAGAACTACTTTCCCTATTCCTCTAGACATGCAGACTCTTCTTATTCTCAAAATTCAGTATAAATGTCACTCCTTAGGGAGGTCTTTTCTGATCACACTATTATAAGTTAGGTCTCTCCAGAGCTCACCCCTCCCCATATTCTCTTTTTCCTCCATTGCACTGCTCACAATTTCTTGTGTATTACCTATGTACCATTTTAATTGCTTGTTTTTTGTTTGCCCAACTTGATGGTATGTCTGATGCTGCAGAAACCACCCGACTTGTTCACAGTATCTGCAGTGCCTCAGCAAAGAGTACACAGACACTCGGCACATGTGTGCTGAATAAGCAGGTTACTATGAAGTCACTGAAATAACAAAAATCTGTATTTTTAAGGTGACAGTTGAAGGACCATAAACAAGATGAATAAAAAATCAATTTATAAAATTATATGAACAGTAAAATGTTTTCAAAAACTGCAGTGTATAATGCATATCCGCTTGGTACAACCAGAAAGCATATAAATAAAAATGTTATATACATATATGCTTCATATAGATGCTATCTCAGGGTCATGCAATTTAGATGATTCTAACTTCCCTTCTGGCTTTTTTCTGGTGTCTCATCTTTCTACCGCCACTGTGACATGGAGTGGTCATCTCTTCCTCCCAAAAGGTTACTGTGACTGCTGAGAAGTGTCCTCACTAGCCCCACTGAACCACACCTTCCCTTGCTTACAGGTTCCCTCTGCTCTCTCCATGGAAGGCTGCAGATGAGAAGTAAAAGGGTTAGAGGCGAAGGGGAAAGGGAAGGAATGGGGACAGGTGAGTGGGAAAAACCCACAGGGACACTGAATTGCTGCCTTTCCCTCCTCACTTGGGGAAAGTCCAGGGGTGGCAAGAACTGCCCATGAGAGAGGCTGTAACGTGTGCTAACTGTGAAAAAAACAAAAAAGAGAAATATCCTAGTTATCACCAAGTTCAGCTGCATCAGGGAATCTGAACCCAACAACGCCTCACCCATCCCATGAACCCAGGTTCTCCCAGCCCCAAACTTCTTACCTGGGCAAACAGATACTCCAGAGAGCTGGCGTCAAGGAGAGGGGTTGCATCTGGAACTTTTTTTTTCTCGTAGCCATTTTTCTGCTTCTTTGGAGAATGTCGCCATACCGACTGCTCATTATCATTAGTCCCGTGCCAGTTGGTAAAATAGAACCTGGAACGCAGTAAGATTGTGTCAGCTGTGGGAATGAGGGCCTTGAAATGTACAGGAGTTGTGTCCTGGTTCCACCTGGACTTATCAGCACTAGAGGCTAACCCTCCAGAGAAGTAAGCAGACAGACAGACCTTTCATCTGTAGCATTCGTTGCGTATGAAGTCCTTCTCGTCATTCCTACAACACTCCCTGAAGAGCGAGCCTCGTCTATGACTCAGGGAGATAACGTGCCTTCCTTAAGATCACACAGATAGCTCCTGCAACTTTCATGTCTTCCTAAACAGGAAAACACTGCAGACTGAGTAGAGGCTAGCCCAGTGCCTCCCTTTACCTTTAATAATATCATCCTGCCTTGAATCCAAGACATTTCACTCACATTTTTACATTTCTGAAATGTAATGTCACCACACAGCCAAGGTGTGCAGTTAATATGGCAGGGTTTCCTATTTCCCAGATTGCTGTTATTAAACTGATGATTTATCTTACAATAAACAAAGTTTTAAAATAGGAGAAATAAATGAAGATTAACTATTACAAGCACCAGCTTCTAGTGTTGTGAATTAAATTAATAAGCACTTTAGAGACAGTATGCTATTTAATTCCTACAGCAACGATACCAGGCAGATTTCACTGTTTCTATGTTCAGAGGAGGAAAACTGCAGTTTCTAAAGACTAGGTGACCTAAGACAACAAGCCTGTTCTCTTAGCTGCCACGTTCCTCAGCCGCCTGTCAGAGAAGCACAGGAGTTCTGCAAGGCATGAAAGTGAGTGAACCAAACTGACCAGGCCACCTCTAGGCCGCAGACTCCGCTAGTGCCTGGATCTCTCTCCCTGACATGCCCGTGTGCTAATGAAAAACAACACAGCATGGAGAAACAATAAATAAAATTGCCTCCCCAAAAGGAGCCGCCATTAAACTCCGACACCTGTCAGTGCTGTATCTGTAGAGCCCAGCACGTGCCAGGCCCTGTGAGGCAAAGGGTTCTCAGGAGAAGCACAGCCTCCGCCCTCAGTGAGGTTCCCCGTCTCCATGCTCATGTGGCAAACAGTCAATCCAACAATGACAATAAAGTAACATACAAGGGGGCACATCTCATAAAGAGGACTACACTATGACTTTCATGGACACCCCCCCATACAGCTTTCCTTTCCTCTACATAAAAATATTAGTTTTATTTTTTATTCATTGTAATCCTCACCCGAGGACAAGCTTTTATTTATTTTAGAGGGAGGGGAAGGGAAAGTGAGAGAAATATTGAGTGAAAGTGAAACATTAATCAGTTGCTTCCCATACACACCAACCAGGGATCGAACCTGCAACCTGTGTGGTCATTCGGACAATAACTAGAGATCTACCAGAAGTTCTGGGGGTCTGCCCGGAAACTGATAGGTAAAAGGGTCTAAACAGGATGAATGAAGATAGTGGTTCACAGCCTTTGCATGCTCACTATGTGCCCGGCACTCCATTATACGAAGGTTCAAAGCCGGGCTCTGACGGAGGAGCAGGAAGGAGAGGTAAATTCTGTTTGCCAGTGCAGGAGGATGGTGATGAGAAAATGAGAATTACGTACAATGTGGAAGGTTACCTAGGACAAGAGGAAAAGGTTCTCAAGGATAGAGGAAATTGTTCCAAAGAGAAGCACTGAAGACAGATTTTCCCTCAACCAGTCCAAGCCATGGTCGTCGTCTTCTACATCCCACTGAGTCTCTCTGGGACTGAGTCCTTGGACCTAGTAAAGCCAAGGGCCCAACAAACTCCCTCTGTAAAGACTGCAATCTCCAATCTGCCTGAACAAGGACATTCTTCAAGATTGCTATCTGAGCCTCACAGACCAGCTTTGGCTTGGGAGCCCTTTGGCAAGATGTTCAGACAGTACAGGACAAAGAGATCAAAGATAATGTGCAGCTTCTCCACTTCACTGAAGGCTGAAGGGAACCTAAAGCAAGGCTCAATCTCTAGATACAGCCTCCAGTCACAGGCTGTCAGCTTTCTAGCTAATAAAGTGACAAAACTAAAAATACAAAACAAATCAAAAGATAAAGAGGTAACTGCCAAAATCAACATCTTCCCAATTTTGTTCTAATAAGACAAAACTAGAATTACATTGAGGGCAGAAATTCTACATCCCTTTTAAAATTAATTATGAAAATGTTCATCAAACTTGGGCCAAACACTAATCAGAGATATGCCTTCCTTGCAAGTTGTTGAGAAAATTGTATTACAGATGACTGCATATTCTAAGCTTATGTACAGATGTTTTACACAACAAATTCTCTCCAGGTTTCTACAGAAGTTTACTAATGGATACTAAAATTCATTTAGATGGGAAAAGGAAACATTTTTTCTTAAACAGGAATAAAGAATATGTTTGTCTTATATGAAGATATACTAGTGGCCTGATGCACAAAAATTGTGCACATTAAAAGGTAATTAATTAGAGGAAATATTTTAATATTGTTATTTACTCTTCCTCTATAATAGAAGTGTCAAAGATGAAAGAAAATTAGTAAAATGTTTATGAAAATCTTCCTCCTGTCAGAGTCTAGGGCGCGCCACGGGACCCAGAGTCAAGTCCCCACCCACCTGCGTGTGCCTCAAAATCGCGCGGGACCCAGACCCAGCCAGCCCCACCCCGTCAAGCCCTGCAGAGGGTGGGGTGCAGCCTCAGGTCCCCCAGCCTGGTGCCAGGTGGGAGGTACAGCTTCAGGTCCCCCTTCAAGCCTCACCAGGCGGGGCGGGGGAGGGGGGGGGTGCAGCCTAGGGTCCCCTGTCAAGCCCTGCTGGGCGGGGGGCACGGCATCAGGTCCCCTAGCCCGGGCGCAAGGGCGTGATGACCATTTACATATTAGCTCTTTATTATATAGGATTACTGTATAAAACAATAACTATCAAAATCATTATCTAAAAATAGAAAACTGAAGATAAAATAGAAAACTATAACTGAAGATTATTTCCCAAAATAGAACTGAGATTCCTCTGAAATAGTTGCTAACATTTATTTTCATATTACACCTTCTTTAGTGGTGAGATTATAAGGTTTCAAAATGTTTATAGTTTGTTGTAATGCAAATGTTTTAGCTTAGGGTGGGATCTTTTTTTTCCCCCAAGTTCAAAGAGCTGTGGTAACAAAGCAATATCCTGTTGAAGTGCAATGTCAGGTACAAAGTCAAGGTGCCAAAAATGAAGTGGCCATGGACTTCCTGGCAGCCGAGAGACTGGGGAGCAGAGAGGCAGCTTCTATAGCAGTGGTTCTCAACCTTCCTAATGCCGTGACCCTTTAATACAGTTCCTCAAGTTGTGGTGACCCCAAATTTCATTGTTACAAATTGAACATAATTAAAGCATAGTGATTAATCACAAAAACAATATGTAATTATATATGTGTTTTCCAATGGTCTTAGGCAACCCCTGTGAAAGGGTCATTCGACCCCCAAAGGGGTCGCGACCCACAGGTTGAGAACCGCTGTTCTATAGGGAGGCACGCACACAACCGACAAAAATGAGTGCCTCCAAGAGTCTTCTGTGACAACAAGGTGACTCACTTCTTGTGTGACTTTGGGAAACTCACTTTTTTTTTGGATACCAGGTTCCCCCTAAAAAGTTGGAAGAGACTCAGGTCTCTTCCAAGTTCCAATTTTACCGTTCTAGATTTCAAACCAAGGCGAGAAACCTAGAGGAAAAGAACTGGAACTCAGTGACACACCCCCTTCCTAGACTGGGAGCTGCAAGCACACGTTAAATGCTGGATCACACAGCAAGCCCCTAGGCCACAGAAAGCAAGATTACACTTTGAAAAACAAATCCAAATATAGTCTGAAGGCTCAGCTGGTTGGGGTGAATGTTTCCCTAAATCTGGGGCATGAAATCGTGCATACATATATCTCTCTCCTCATCAGGTGAAAGCTTGGGTGAATACAGAAAGAAGAGAAAAAGTCAGCCCTAGAATGATTATCAAAGAAAGTAAATCTGGTTCAGCTTTGCTGAGAAAAACATCCAGGCCATTCTGGAATGGAAAAAAACGCTACTGACTTCCCGAAAGAAATAGCAGCTAAGATACTGTGGAGAGCATCTGAGATCCCAAGGGTGTTGCCAGCATGCGCCTGCATCCCATCAGCACCTGAGCTAACCTGCTGATTTAATTACTATGTTAGTTAAGATCCTTTTCAAAAAGTAGCCACTCTATTTATAAGATCCTTTGCTAAATACACGTTCACTTGTGCTTAACTACTACCTAACCACCATACTCCCAATATGCTTATAAACTCAGGAGTCTACAGCAATGAAGTATTGACTATATATGCCACTTGGGAGGCTATGTGCATTTAACAAGGTCTATGATACAGGAGAAAAGGCAAATACCCATCTGAAGAAGAATTACAACAGCCCACTACACAAAGCCCCAGGGAGGTGGCTCCGAACAACCACGTGAGAGCAAGGCCCACCTAGCATTTGCAGGATCCTGCTGCAAGCAGTGCTTCTCAATCTCCTTAGCTGCAACTTTTAGTAAGAAATATATCTTATCAGATGATCACCTAGTACACACATATGTACTATATATCTCAAACAAAAGTTTTCAAAAACAATATTCTTAGGATATGTATATATGCTGATATTATCTATTCTTGCTTGCTTCTTTTTTAAAACAAATTCTGGTCACAACTTACTAAATTAAATTCATAACCATGACTCACCATTGAAAAACTCTGCTACAGGACACTAATTTTATTCAAAATACCCTCAGCATCATAATGATTTCTTTTCTAGAATGTGGCAGAGGAAGGTTGTCAAATTCATCTTGAATTGTATTCCAAATACTGAAAAAGTCCTTTCTCATACCAAGCAAACATACAGGTTACAGATTACAAAAATGACTACAGTATTTCTTGGTAAGTGACTCAGGGCCCCAGGCTAACCACCATCCCTTCCCCTGAGGAACCCAGGCAGGCACCCATACCTCATCCGGTAGTGGAGCCGGAGCGATGTCTTGTCGTCGACAGTAATGCTGCGATTTGGAGCATACCAGAGCTTGGTCCTCTCATCATACAGGGCAAAGAGGTTGTGGCACAGGGGAGAGATAACTGGGGGAAAGTAAAGAACGTATCAAAATATCAAAGATAGATATATTTGGCTATCTATTTCCAATGCATGACATATGCAACATAGAAAATTCTCTCATCCAGAAAGAATCTAGGTCACATTCATATTGTCTTAGGGCAAATAAGACTTCCAAGCATGTTCAATCAAGCAGTTTTAATAATAATAATTAGTAACTATGGCTCCCAAGAGTATGTACTATAGCTCCTGGCAAACCAGATTTAAACATTTTAAAATGGATGTCTCATGATATTTCTCAGTGTCTACAACACAGTATACCAAATCCTGCTTTTAAAAAAGGCTATCTGAGCGGTTCCCAGACCCCCGCCTGAGTTCACCTTGCTAGTCAGTCGGAAACATTCTTGGAGTTTGAGAGGTCCCCAATCTGTCTCCTACAGAAAACATTTAAACAATTCTAACATATATATTAAACATTCAGAGAAGTTTCTGGCAGTAGCAGATAAAATTATGTGTTAGAATAAATAACCGCAGTGATTTTTATCAGTGATTAAAACCTATTACCATTAATTATATATGTAAGCACTCTGTAGCATAATCATAAATATTTTTAGTGGCCAAATAAGAAGAAGCTATATGCTTAACAAAGGTGGTTCAATAAGCTCCCTTGCCTCCCCACCCCACCAACTGCTTCCTTCAATACAAGAATGACCGAAAAGATAAAGGAGATATGAAGCCAGGAAAGCACCTTTTCGCTCGCTTCTGACTCCAAGATTAAAATTACACACACTTGTAAACTAAAAGCAAGTGGGCAAGGGAGGAAAATGATTGCAAATAATCATATCTCATGTGCAGTCAGTCCTCAAACTAAGACACAGTGAACTAAACCAAAATAATGTGAGAATATGAGGTAACTGGTCCTTGTTTTCCAAATTAAATATCTGGAGTGAGACAGACAGTGATGGGGACTCTCGCCAGCCCGGCCTGCCTGGGCAGGGGCTCTCCAATGAACGGGCTGCGTTAAGAAGCTGCATCCTCTTGACATCTCAATGCCTCTGCTGAAACCCTCATCTCACTCCTGCTTCTCAAGTGATTCGGGAGCTACCCCTTCAGCAGTTATACTCCTCCTTGTAACAGAGAGGATGGAGCTAAGCTTCAAACAGCTTTCTCTCCGGGAACAGGGGCAAATGACTTCTGGATCCAGTATTAAGAGGACTGTGTTTCAGGTACACCATTTTTTTCATTCACAAAATGACTTTTGTGGACTGGCCTAGAAACCGAGCCTTTCTTCATACATTTGAATGTGCACGGACAAACATATTTAAGCATAATTCATTTATAACCATGGATCTGTCTGTAATTCTCTCACAGGTCTGATTCTAATAATATTAGTACTCATAAATAGGAAAATCAAAGGTATCTTTTCATATAAAAGTATGGAATAAGAGCAATACTAACATCGCTGAGGATTAAATGTCAGGCATCAGGCTAACACACTCTACATTTTATTATCTTTAAATCCTCCTAACACCTAATGAGATATTATTTATGCCATTTTACAAACAAAGAAACTGTGGCCTCCTGAGATTTAGTCTGATTCAAAGTTACTCACTTAGTAAACTGCAAAGTTGGGATTCAAATCAAGCTAGAACTACTGAGCAGGTGAAATAAGGAGAACTAAAATTACAAAAATTTGCCATATGATAACAAAAAACATGGAAGAAAACAACACTGCCCTCAAACACCACTTGTTATCATAATAATAAGAGCTACAAGAATGTGGCATCCCGTATTCATGCATTTTCAAAATCAATAAATTTCTGTAACATTCTCCTGAGTCAAAATAGAGGCCACTATTTCTCCACAGAGTGGGCTTGGATCTCTACGTTCCTATGACATGCTTTGTCATTTAAAAGCAGGTGGCAAACACGGGCAATGACCCCAAATTTAAAGGATAATGAAGGCTTTATTTTCCTGCTCAGTTTGGCTTTCACCTTCTGAAGGCAACAGGCTAAGTTTAGTAGGATAAGCCTCACTTTAAAAAAAAAATGGATTGTGTTGTTCACAGCCTCACTGTCCTTTTCACAACTTGGCAATCTGACCAAGCCACAAAGTGACACTCTATTTCTCACTTCACCTCAGCATCACATCGGAGGTGGGGGTGGGGGACAGAGGCAGGCCACAGCCGCAGGATGAATCACACTTGTCATAAGTTTTGAACAACTATGATATTGAGAGGTGCTACTTATTGAGCCTATAACTTTGTGCTTTGCTCATTTAGTGCTGCTATTATTCAACTTCACAGATGTAGGGGAAATAAAAACTAAGTCTCCACAGAGGACAAGCATTGTTCCTTGGTATCCCACAGCTCATTAGTGACAG
>NW_006297573.1:2891327-2920072 GCF_000327345.1 Myotis davidii
GAAACTCTCAAAATTCAAGTCACTGGCCTAAGGTCAAGGGCAAGTAAGTGGCAGAGGCAGGGCAGAACCCCAGGGTCCACACCCCTCTCCACTCAACGGAGCCATCGGGGCAGAGACACCTGGAACTGCTTCTGGGATGGTGTACCACCAAAACCCACGTTGGGCCCGGGCAGCAGCCAGTACTCACAGCACTCCTGCGCCGCCCTGATGCACAGCTCCTCCGCCGTGTACTCCCCGCTGCCCAGACGGAGGGGCTCCCTGTCCGACGGATAGAAGAGCACTTCCACCCCTGGCTCAGGGGCCTCCAGGTTCACCTCGGTCTTCTTGGAGCTCCGCATTTTAGCACAGAAAGCCATGGCATTGCAGTCCTCCTTTATATTTAGATACTGTAAGGAAAATAAGACTACGGTCATTCCATGTGCTGAAAGTTCTAACAGTAAAGGAAAGTGTTATGAAGGTGAGCAAGCAGAAATTTGTGGTACTGGGTAAGTACCTCTCTCTGCCCCTTCCCTCCCTGAAAATCAAATGCATCAGGGCTTATGACACGCGAAACTCCGGAAAATAATCAATTACACATTCTAATAAATTATTTATTGTCAGACCATATTCTCAAAAATCAGAATAATTTTAGACATGGTTTAAATTTATTTTCTCTATTTGCACACAAGCTATCGTTGGAAAATGTGGCTCATTCTGGAACCACTGATGCTAATGATACTGGCATTGGTGCTATCTCTACTGGGGTAATTTTACCTTTGAATAGAGCTATGGCATGAATCACACTGTCTTTTAATTTTATATCTATCTCCCACTAAACTGCAAGCTCAGTAAGGTAGAAATCATGTTTATCTATCTCCATGCCCCCAGAACCCAGCCCAGGGCTGGCTCTTACCTAGTACACACAAAATGACAAGTAATTCATGTTCATAAACGACATGGAAGGGTCATGAAAATTAATCAAAGGAGCCAGGTCCCCAGCACCCCATGGGCAGGCAGGAGGATGGGCAGCACGCTGTGGCAGCAGAATGAGGGTGGGCAGCCTTGCTTTGACAGGGTCAGAACTCTTTGGTGAGAAGCTTGCAGAAAGTCATTTATCTGAGACTCCTAAAAAGGGTGAGCAGCTAGGGTCAAAGAGCCAACCTCAGCAACCTAGTCTTGGGCAAGGCCAGAAAGGAGAGGGAAACCGATACACATTCTTTCTTCCCCTTACCCCAACACCAATGGCCTACAACTTAATTTCCCTCACCGGAGGTCACAACTTTCCTCCTGCCTGCCAGCCAGTCTTCACTTAGCCCCCGAAGTAATGTCTCTGAAACACAAGTCAGGTCCTCTAAAGGCCCCCACTATCTACAGACCAATCTCAACTCCTAACAGAGGCCCTCTGTCACCTGCCAGCTAGCCTCACTAGTCTCAGCTTTTATCACTCCCAGCCTCTTCATGCCTCACACCCACAAAGCTGCCATCTTGCTAACTACCTCCACCCCCCATCTCTCTCCCCAATGCTGTTTTTCTCACCTTTCTGCCTTTGCTCATGCTGATCCCTATACCAAAAATACCTTTCCACCTCATCCATTTCCTGGCAAACTTCAATTTCCTTTAGAACTCAGCTCAGATGTTCACTTCTCCAAGAAGCCACCTCTGAACCTCCATCCTGTTCCCTAAGTTAGGTGCTCTCTCCCACACTCACCTCATTGCACTAACGACACCTTATTCATGTGTCTGTCTCTGTCTTACTCGCTTGCTTGTGCTGGGAGTTCCCTTAGGACAAGGACTATGCCATTCATCTTTGTTTCCCAAGTACCTAACACAGAGGCTTACATGCTTGCAGAATAACCCAAGGAGGCTCCTCAAAACAAGACAAGTCATATGGGACGGACAGCAGTCATAGTTGTCTTCACCAAATTCATGTGCTTGGTCTATTAGCTGCCTCAGTGAACTAAGACAGTTACAGGAGGGGCGTAAGCTAGGTATGCCTCAATGCTACAAACTGAGAGTCATTCAGTTTTACTTGTTTAATCTCTAAAATGAACCTGAAAACCAGAATCTCCCAGAAACCAGGCTGAAAGACTAAGCTCATAACTTACTTTGAGGTTCAGATCAACTGTTAAACAAGAAAGCTCTAAAACTCAACTCTGATTACCCAAATTCACCCCACAATAAAAAACAGATATGGAGAACAGAGTAGCTTAAGTCTGCTTCATAGCATGAGATAAACCTTTGTCCTGGAGATTCTATAGACATGGCAGGAAGAAGTCAAAGATGGTGTTACCCTTTCACCCTGAGGAGACAATCAGGCAAGCATACATAATTACATATATACAAGATGTGGCACCGTTTGAAATAGGGGAAAAAATACAACCAACAATGTCCAACAGGAGAGGACTACTAAACAAAATAGCAACAGAGACACCACGCAGCTGTTAAAAAAGTAGACATAAAGCTCTATGAACCAACACTGAAAGGTGTCTATGACATACAACAAAATGAAGAAAAAAAGCACAGAATGTATATTTGGTTATACATATCTACAATCTGGAAAAAACATACAATACAACTAACAGTAGTGAATGTCAAGGAGGGTTTACAAGAGAACTTTAACTTGTACTTTTTACTCCCTATACTTTTGTAGTCGGGAATTTTTTTTTAAGGCAGAACATTCAACATCTGAAATGAACAAAAATTAAAATACTGGTATTTAAGAACTAAAAAATTTCAAGATGAGTTTCATTATTCTTTTTAAAAGCTATTTTCCTTTTTGTCTTTAACATGCAAATGTACATACCTGCATTTATTCGGCTGTCCAATGTCCCCCAAAAGCAACCTGGATTTTCTTCTCTGCTTTCCAAAGCCCGTTCAGAGCTGAGCTGCACAAGGACAAATAAACAAATCAGCTGCAGAGGTAATTGCATCAGGAAAGAAGAGGACGCTCTCATTAAGGAAGCAGCCCAAACCATAAGCGGGCAGGAAAAAAACATTTGGGAGGAAGAAGGAAAACAACAAAAAGCACTGATGAGGACACGGAGAGGACAGAGAGGCAGCTTGGGATGTAAACATCAAAGAAGATGTGATTCTGGTTGCTTCAGAAAGGAAGCCGGGGACTTTTGCTTCCTGGCGCAGAGTGCCCTGTCCAGTGCAAGAGAAGGCTGGGCACCTTCCGTCAACAACCTCTCTCCCGAGGCTGTGAACAATAGTTCGGGACGCCCAAAGATGCGCGCTTATTTCCTATTCCCATTTCCTTTAGAATTACCCTCCTCCCGAAGCCGGCTGCCCTTGGCCTCGTTTTAATGGTGAGCCAACAGAGGGTACGCTGATGGGGAAAGGCCTAGGAATAACTCCGCAATGTTCTCAGCTCCCCACGTAGTTTTTGAGCCATTCTTATTTGAAAACTTAGGTAGCAAGTAAAGATCCCATGCTACTCCCTGACCTTAAGTGCCTGGACACACACACACACACACACACACACACATGCAATAGAACCGTATCAATGAAGACAGAGTGGATGGTGTGTTGTTACCTGAAGTTATTGATGATGTTCATTGCCTTCTGTCTAATAGGGCTGGAAATGGAGTTCAATGGCTCCTCCTTGATCCCATCCTAACACACACACACACACACACACACACACACACACACACACACACACCCCTACCTCTACATTACTTTAACAACTTCCCTTGCTGTTTCTCACAAATTCTCTTTTTTACCAGTAGAATCAAATTACTGTTGCAAATAAGGAACAACTACTCTTAGTGATTTGAAAGTGGTTTCCAAGTAAATATAGGTTATTGTCTCAGTTTCCTGCCTATCATTCAACACATTTTATCAGCATGCATCTTTAGGAAGAGCACAGTCCCAGGTGTAAGGTGGCAGAGTGGCGGGCACTGGAGAGGATGACGTGAGGCTGCAAGGCCACCATTCCCACAGGACCTGACAATCTAAGTGGGAGATGGCACAATGGAAAACATAAAAGCAATCTAATATCAATAGTGTGTGTCACAAGGTCACCTTCTGTACCTCTAGCTAACTCTGGTGACAGCTAATTTGGGAAGGCTTTCTGCAGTGGGTGAGACTTAAGCAAAAGTAACAATAGGAGGCCAAGCAGGGAATACAAGTATGAATTTTGATGTGACAACTTTGACTTGGCTATTTTAACATGGACAATTTTAACATGGTTCAAAGAACAGACCACTAGACTTTTAGCTTTTAAAATGTAATATAATCAATTATTTTAATTAAGTGAATAGATACCCTGCCTTGAATCAAAACAGCAACCTGATATTAGCTACATGCTAATGCCTTGCTTCTGCTCAGAAGCAGGGTTTCAAATGTCACGTTTAGGAGATTCACTCAACAAGTATGTTTGAGCAGTTCTAAGTGCGAAAATCTAAACTATATCAAGAGGCCACAATGAAGAACAAGAGTGATATGATCCCTGGTTACATGGAGCTTATGGTCTACAGAACCAATGGAATGAAACAAAAATGCAGAGAAACGGGTAATTATAAAGAGCTTAAAATGCCCTGAAGAAAAAAGAGAGCTCATATAAGAGCAATATGACATAGCATGGAGTTCAAGAGGGAAGTAATATTGACCTAAGTTGTAATGTGTATCTAGGGAGGAGTGGAGAAAGCCGTCTGGGTGAAGGATTAGCATGTGCAAAGGCCCTGTAAGAAATGAGGAACTAGTCTGGTCTCTCCAGCTGCACAAACAGGAAAATCCCTCCAATACTCATTTTTACATGTGGACAAAGACCAGCACTAGCCAGTTTACAGGCTTGCCAACAGCATGTCTGGGACCTTTCTACCCCAGATTTCTTGCAGCAGGCCACTATAATCTGTTGCCGAGGATGAATAAAAATTAACCAGATGAGCTCCATGCTTTAAAGCATTCAGAAGCCCATCTCAAACCAGGAAAGGGACGCATCATCAGGGCCTTTTAAAGCAGGAAGAGACCGCTAAGTTCCACTGGTGCAGGCTCTTAAGAAGAGAGACAACATAAAATTTTAGCACTCACAAAGCATTTTAATATGCACCATCAGATCACGTGTTACTTGAATTTAGGAACTGTGGTTTTGCTCTGGGCCTCATATAAGATTCGAGGTTCAGACTAAAATCACTAAGATTCTTCTAGAATTAGGATTCTATGAAAACCTGTAATCAAGCAGAGTTTGGTATTTCCATTGCAGTGTTCTTTTTCCACAGCAAGCAACATTATATTGAAATCACATTGTACCTAATTTTCAAACTGATCTCCGGTACTACTGGACAGGATGAAAAAATGGTATCAATTTGTGATGCTTAGCTTAGAGATTAAACTCTTTGGGAAAACAAGATCAGCCAACAGAATTTCTAGACAATATGCATTACTATGATGTTTTATATGCTGATTCAATAACAAAATCCCTACTCGTAGGAAACTAACATTCTAACGATAAAAATGTTAAAAGCACTTAACATAGATGCTGGGCATCATCCGAAGTGCTTAAACCTTGGTCTGCTGATCCAGTTCATATGCAATGACAACTGTCCTCACTCAGGATAATAAGTGGGTTTTGGTGCTACAGCATTTGTGTAATGGCTTCATTCAAATAAACATTTCTTTCCAAAAAACACACACACAAAAACAAATAATCTAGCTACTTATTTTTACAACAGGTACAAAAAGAGCAAGATCCGTTTATAAATACTTTGGATTATTCTAGGAAATCAATTCAAGTTTCTTGCTATAGGATACAAAAAGAAAATCTTTAACGTTAGAAAAACTGACCAGATGGTATCGCACAATGCCCTTTAAAAATAACATGATTCTCTGGGTTCTATTCTCAACTCAGATGAAAACAATGAAGCTCAGAAAACAGGATGGATAAAAGTGAGTAATCAAAAGGTTTTGATGACAGCAATGAATTCATCCACCTAATTCACTCATAAATTTTCAAGGATTTAAAAGAAAACATCTCTTCTTTCCATGAGAGAGGACTAATTTTGTGGCTCCCTCCATGGCTCTTCCCTGTGCCTGGCTGAGGCCACAGAGAGAGAGCCTTTATTTGAGAAATCAGAAATTTTGTAGATTCTCAGGTTGTTGTTTTTTAATTTATGAAAGTCTTATGTGAGAGAGAAGTACATCTGATACTTTCTGAGTGAGGGAAAAGTAACAGAAACAAAACCTAGTCCTGTGAGCCTGAACAAGGACTAAACTGCAAATAGCGGGGATATCACTATTTTCCAAAATGCACAATCCCAAAGTATCTACTTCTGAGAATACTGACACCGTTTTATATTTTCAAGGACATCTTTTGAAATACAGGTATCTGTATAAGGAAGAATATACAATTAAATTTGGAATAGTAGAGAAAAGAGACATAAAAACAGACCATGTTAACTCACAAATATGACCATCAGACCATTAGTGCTTCTGGCCAAAGGCAATGGCCAGATTTATATGAAAATAGACTGGGTGACTGTTAAAATCAGTGACAATCAAAATATAATACTTTGGGTACTGATTGTTCTTACTAAGGAAACCGTTATACTTCCAGTGAATTACTTTATGTATGCAATAAAGAAATTAAAACCTTTAATCTCTTAAGTAGAAAATACAAAGAAAATGTTAATGAATTAAGGTATGAACTTAGGGGAAAAAATTTTAAGAAATGTTATTAGAAAATGTCCTGAAGAGAACCAGAGTCATAGAAGCATCAAACAGACTGTCCAACCTATGAGGGAAGGCAGGGGGTGGGAGGGTGAGGGGGTAAGAGATCAACCAAAGGACGTGTATGCATGCATATAGCATAACCAATGGACACAGACAGGAGGGGGGGTGGTAAGGGCATGTGCTAGGAAGTGGGGGCGGCTGGGGAAAGGTCAATGGGGGAGGAAGGAGACTTATGTAATACTTTAATAAGGAATTTACAAAGAAAAATGTCCTGAAATCAGCTGCTTAATACCTTAAGAAATTGTAAGATTAAAGATATAAAGCCTTGCCCTAACCGGTCAGGCTCAATGGATAGAGCATCAGCCCACGGAATGAAGGGTCCTGGGTTCGATGCCAGTCAAGGGCATGTACCTTGGTTGCAGGCTCAATCCCCAATAGGGGGCATGCAGGAGGTAGCTGATCGATGTTTCTCTCTCATCAATGTTTCTAACTCTCTATGCCTCTCCCTTCTTCTCTGTAAATATCAATAAAGTTTATTGGGGGGAAAAAAGATGTTAAGCCTTAAAAAAAACTATTTCAGCAGGCACCAGTCTTACCGTTGGTGAGGAAACTAATACAAAAAATACAAGCTCCTTAAAAAAAAAAAATACAAGGTCCTAGGGGGCAGGGATTTTTGATTCTTTCCTTTAGCGCTTTACATATTAAGGGATCAATAAGCAGTTAAACAGTTGTTCAATGAAAGATTAAGGTGACAAATGAAGCAACATATGCAATGGAAAATTCACCTTAATCCAGGGTGCCTGGTTCTTAATGACTTGGTACACAAGGCAGGAGATGTGAAAGTGTTCAGACAAGTGCTAAAGCAATATAATATAGGCTTTATGGCAAAAGATGAAGGTGGGCTGTGCGCTGCTCAGAAAAATAATGAATAAATAGGAATTCTGAGCAAAAGCCTGGTCACAAATCAAAGTCTTGTTTCACAAATCTCAGATGGCACAGAACAGCAGCTAAAAGCATGAGCTGGCGTCATCCAGACCTGAGTTTGGATCCCACCCTCCCCACTTACTAGCTATTGTATCCTTAGGCAAGTAACTTAACATCCCTAAGCCACAATGTTCTCAGCTTTAAGTGGAGGGATAAAATAGTGTAAATCTCACAGAGCTGTTAAGAGTTAAATGCATTAGTGCACATAAAGTGCCTAACAAATTTAGCAGGCAATAAGCATTCAGATTTTGGGCATAATTTCTGTTAAACTGATTACAGCTTGATGGCATACAGTTCCAGCCAAGGAGAGCGAACATCTAATGCATGGAGCTAGGCACCTGTACTTAATTCCCATAAAAACCACGAGAGGTTTTGGGCCAATCAGTTGGGAGTGCCAGGAGTCAAACATGTGACTCCTGGTTTCAAGGATCGTGCTCTTCCCATAGGAGGAAGACTAACTGCTTTAAAATGCCCCCATCACCAACACCATTGTCTTCTCTGCCCTTTTTCGTACTTTTGATAGTCTCCCATCAACCTAGGAGACTGGTCTCATTCCAAGGGCCTTCCCTCCAGAGACTGTCATTAAAATGCCCCGGCCTTGCCTGCGCCCCAGCACACAAACCAAGGTGCTGCTCTGGCACCACTACTGCAGCGTGGGGAGAAGTCCTGGTGGCCCTGGCACAGGCCCACCCCACGGGGGCACAGAACCTCCTAACACACACACACACACCTCCTAACACACACACACCCCTCCTAACACACACACACACACACACACACACACACACACACACACACACACACACACACACACACACACACACACCCCCACCGACCGGGCAAGCGACTTTGCTTCCCTTTCAGCCTCATCACCAGGGCTTCATGCCCATGGCATCTTTGAATGTGACTTGTGCCTGTTGCTCCCAATGCTTTGCACCAAGACCCAGAATAACTGTTCTGATCAAAGTATCACAAGATACTCTGCAAAGCTGATGGATTCCAGCAAAGGACTAGATAATATAAATACAAAATCTGCTACTTTTTACCGTAAGCAAGTCAGAATTATGGCTTTTCTATATGCCACTCCTGCCACACAGAATAACTCACTTATAACTATAGCAGCAATTCCAGGAATACCCCAGAACCGTAAGTGCTGCTGCATTTACAATAAACTTCTAGAGATGCTCAAACGATCAATGACAACTCGATGGGCCAGGGCTCTCTGTACTGCTCCCAATGAGCCTGCTTTCCCTGAGAGGGTTTCTGATCAAAGTAAATATAGTACTTTGCTTAATTAAAGTCAATAAGTGTCCTTCCTAAGAACTTCATGTACATGAAGCTTTGCTACTTTTTCTTCTTTTACCACTAATCTATATATATAAAAGCCTAAGCGACCATCACAACTGAACGGATGACCGAACAGGCTGCGTGGGGCAACCAGGCTGGCAGGGGGGTTAGTGAGGAACGACCAAATGACTGAACAGCAGGCTGCGTGGGGCGACCAGGCTGGTGGGGGGGTTAGTGAGGGGTGACCAAATGACTGAGCAGCAGGCTGCAAATATGGCAGCACCCACAGCCAATAAGGAAGGAATATGCTAATTGACTGCCACGCCCTGAAAGATGGCGCCTACAGCAACAAGATGGCCAACAGGGGAGGGCAGTTAGGAGTAACCGAGCTGGCAGGGGAGGGCAGTTAGGGGTGACCGGGGAAGCAGGAGAGGGCAGTTAGGGGTGACCGGGCCGGCAGGGGAGGGCAGTTGTGGGCAATCGGGCCAGCAGGGGAGGGAAGTTAGGATGACTGGGCCGGCAGGGGAGGGCAGTTAGGGGTGACCAGGCTGGCAGGGGAGGACAGTTAGGGGTGACCGGGCTGGCAGGGGAGGGCAGTTGCGGGCAATCGGGCCGGCAGGGGAGCAATTAGGCGTTGATCAGCTGGCAGGGGAGCAGTTAGGGGGCAATCAGGCAGGCTGGCAGGGGAGCAGTTGGGAGCCAGCAGTCCCAGATTGTGAGAGGGATGTCCGACTGCCGGTTTAGGCCAGATCCCTAAACCGGCAGTTGTACATCCCCTGAGGGGTCCCAGATTGGAGAGGGTGCAGGCTGGGTTGAGGGACAATGCCCCCCCGCTGCCCCACACGAATTTTGTGCACCAGGCCTCTAGTACAACTATAAGGTTGTTGAAGAGCACAGAATAGCGGTAGCAGAAGTGGGCACACCAAACATAAAGGGTGGGGAATGGTTTGTCATCTTATGTGCTTTTAATCATTCTTGCACCATCACAATAAAACCTTGCACTTTAGAGCTTGAAAAGGTTTTCACATCTATAACCACATTCGAGTCTCACAGCCACCTTCACAGATGAGAAGATTCAGTTTCAGACTTTCCCACGGTCAAGTGGCCAGTGAATGGCGAGACCAGGCTCAAACACACTTCTCAGCCTCCACCTCACCGCCCTTCAGTTTAGCACACTTCCTTAGGCAAGGCATGGGACGTTGGGGGAATCTAAAGAAGTGCCCCAATTAAATCTAAGCCCACCAAACCCTTACAGTATACTAGTAGCTGGCAAGATAAACATATACAGGGGGAACCTCAAGAAAGCAGATGTGGAAGAGATGCCGAGAGAGAGGCAGTAAAAACTACAGGAGTCAAGTGACCAGGGAGAGTGGAATCTGTTTCAAGCCTTGAGGATTAGAGAGGATTTTAAAAGACAGAAAGAAAGGTGCAAGGGTTCTGAAAAAGGGCCAAGAGGAAGGAAAACAATGAGGATGAATGTGCAAGAAGGCATATGCAAACCAGGAGGGACCTGCAGGAAAGAGGGCGATGGTGGAAAGGTGTGGACGGCGGATGGGGGACAGTGTCAGTGAGCCAGTTCCCTCCTATAGGTAACAAGAGAAACCACCCATCAGAAAGCGGCCCAGTTCTGCCAGGACCTGCCTTATCTAGAGCAAGTCTCTAAAGCAGTGGTCGCCAGCCTGTGGCCCGCGGACCACTGGTGGTCCGTGAGGTCTGAAAGGTTGGCGACCACTGCTCTAAAGCTCTCTGAGCTCAAATCCTGTGCAAAAAAGTACTTATATGTCTTTTTTGAACAGAATCAGTCAGAAGCCTGGGGTCACCTGAACCTGAGTTCAGATTCCAGCTTTAATGTATGTGTGACATTAGGCAAATCTTTCAACCTGTTTGAGTTTTCTGTTTCCTCTGTAAAACTGAATTAATAAAACTATCTACTTTATAGGTTTGTTGTAAAGATTCAAAATTTCTCCAAATCTCTTTTTCTAAAGTAAGTTTTTGACTGGTGCACACTCAAAAAGCTCACAGCTCATTAAGAAATCAGTATTCTCGCCCTAATCGGTTTGGCTAAGTGGATAGAGCGTTGGCCTGCAGACTGCAGAGTCCTAGATTTGATTCCAATCAAGGGCATGTACCTTGGTTGCAGGCACATTCCCAGTAGGAGGTGTACGGGAGGCAGCTGATTGTAGTTTCTCTCCCATCAATGTTTCTAACTCTCTATTCCTCTCCCTTCCTCTCTGTAAAAAATCAATAAAATACATATTTTTTAAAAATGGTTTTAAAGAAATCAGTGTTCTCTAAGTATATGCAAGGCTTTAAAACTTTTAGATTAAAAATAATAAGCCCTATATATTACAAATGTCTGAAACTATATTATGCTGCACCCTGACATTAACTGTTCATTAATTTGTATGTTCAAAATGTCATGGTGCAAAGACATCGAACCTCTTGCTGATGAGCCATATGACAAAGCCTGAAGGTCCCTCACTAAGTAAAATAAACAAGCAAAAACTCCTCACACAAAGCCCGCGAAGCACAGCTTGGTGGGAAGAAAAGAACACAAGACAAGATGTATCAGCAGAGAAGAGTTTGATTGACTGCCAAAGACAAGACACACCCAACCAAAGCCAAAAAGCACTTGTTCAGAGAAAGTGTGAGGTTGGGGCTGGTGTAGCTAGACCAATCCAGAAGACTGCCGGGAAAACCAGTGTGGTAGAGTTCAACCTTCAGGTCAAGAAGACCTGAGCCAGGATACTGGCCCTGCCACTTAGTAGCTGGGTGCAAGTCACTTTTTAATTTTCTGTGGTTGTTTTCTCAGTTGCAAAAAAAGAATAACAGTAATTCTTTTACGGGATTGTTTTAAACTGGCATATATAATAGCATGACCATTATTCAGGAGGTGAGACTTAAACTGGACCTGTAGGAGATGGAGAAGATACAAACAGGATGAGAATAGCAACTGACTAAGGGAAACCCTCCAAATCATGGAAACGTGAGAAAAGAGCAAAAGAAGAAGGGGAGAAGGTGTAAAACCCGCTGGAGACTGAACAGAAGGTTTATGTAAAACAGAAAGAAATGAGAAAAGGGAGAAAGTTAAGGCCAACTCACAGTGGACCACAAATGCCCACACAAGGAGTCTGGACTTTCCTTTGAAGAGACAACCCCCAAGAAGAACTTAAATCCCCACTCATATGAATTCTTCAGAAACAAGAAAGTCCCCCTTGGATGAGAGTGTGTGCTGTATGGGGGTAGGGGCTCTCAGAACAAGGAAATGATGTGGGGGGCGGGGAGGGAGGCTTAGGGACATTTGAAATTCCAAGGTAGAAAAATAATATCCTTTAAGTATTATAAATGAATCAAATAGTTCTTGATGGACATGAAGGCATGATACACTGCACTCCCTACTCCTTGCCTCCCTTGAATATCCCAGGACAATAAAAGTTAACTGAGCAAATAGTCCCTTTGCTACCAGTAAGAGCTAATTTGAATATTCATTTGGGGACTCCATACCATAGCCACACCTTACTATACACACACAAAGAAGAAACATGTTTCTTAAATAAAAGAAAAATGAGAAGCTAGTTTTTTTCTACAAAATACACTGTGAATGAGTCAGAGAAAACTTTCCCGAAGCTTTTTCCCTCAAGACTGAGCACAGGCAGGGGGCGGGGAACCAACATTCTGCTGGTGATTCATCCTCCTCCACCGTGCAGTCTGAGGACTACCCTTGGGAGTCCCTCTCAATTATTTTTGTAACATCTTGTCCTTGATTAAAGGGAACACAGAGTCAGAAATAGGAGGCCAGGAGGTCATGTATTACTCAGTGGAGTTGTTTATCCCACCCTGTTTCCCTATTATCCAGAATTCAGTGCTGTAACTAATTGATAGACATAAGGCACTAACCATGTTTCCAGGGATTTAAATATGGCAGAATTCCCCAAAATCACATTGAATGGAAATTTATTTGTCTTTGATGATTTGGAAGATTGTATCAGACCTACTTTCTCAGGCCTTCGAATCATACTTTTGACCAATTTTCATTTCACAGAACTGTGCGGGGTGAAATGGGGGTGGGGGGACCCAGTTAGAAGAATTTGCATAAATAAGTTCCCCTGTATATCATCCATTTAAACAGATAGTCTCCATGAACTTGCATAAATGTTTTATCAGTTCACAGAGCTTTCTGATGTGTGCCCAGCCAGGTGATCCCTGAGCATTTCTGGTCTTGGTCAAGAGAACACTGCTTGTACCATGTACTACTACACTTGTACATATGGCTAATACATAGCAGAAATGCAGGTCTTCTGATGCCAAGTCTCACACGTCCCAAACTGCACAAAAATAAATGTAAATGAAGGAACCTCTGCCTTTTAAGCCTTTCTCCAAATGAATGCAAAAGAGCAAAGTTGGCTCAACCGTTAATAAGGATTAACTAACCAAAGTCAATAAAAAAAGTAATACAATCATATATTTTACAGCTTACAACAAAGCACTATTACTCCTCGATAATTTTAAGTAAAATTTATCTTATTTTACTCATAAGCAAACGAAGGCCTAGAGACACCCAGTGACTAGTGAAAGGTCACATATATTTATTAACTGGGACTCAAATCCAAGTTATCAGGAAGCAAAGAAAATGGAAACAACTAAAGAAAAAAAATGACAAATGATCATGGTGAAAAGATCAAATGTCACTAACAAATTAAAAGAATGACATTTCTATGTATCTAATCAATAAAGGTGGTAGATATAAGACTGTATTAGGTAGAGGCATAAATTACCATCATCTTCAAACTATGAAAGTTATTTAGACTCATGTTAATAACAATATGCATTCAAGAATACAGAAAAGTATCACTGAACATAAAATGTTTCTCCCCCTACTCCCTAGAGATAGTCACTATTCAATTTTTTTTGGTGCAACCTTCCTTGAGGACAATTTGGCTCCACATGTCAATTTGGACTTAAAATTCCGGTTTTGTTTCAGCAACTGCAAACTATTTTAATGAAAAAAAAGCAGGTTACAAAATAGCACATACAGGATGATCCTAATTATGCAAATAATCCTAGAAAGAGAAAAATGATGGTGGACTACGATAAGAAAAATTACCTATGTTAACAGTGATTATCTCAGGTGCTTGTGGGATTAGTGATTACTCGTTCTGCATGCTTTTTAAGATTTTCCAAGTGTTCTACAACAACTGTGTGATACTACTCTAATCAAGAGGGGAAAGTAATTCCCCCAGGGGTTCAGAAGAGCCAATTCCTAGTCCACTAGTTAAGCCATCATATCAATAACTCACTCTGCCTGCTGTTATTTTAATTACTAATGACCTGAAACAATTAAGAGACGTGACAAAGCACAATGTAAATATTTGCTAATGAGATATTAAGTGATCTGACTTCAGAGGAGAGAGATCGTCAGACAGGTAAAGAGCAGAGGTGAGCTCCATTCCAGGTAAAACCAAGGTGTGATCAAAGGCATCAGGCAGAAGATCAGCAAGCCTATTTTGGGGATAGTAAGCAGAACACAAGCTTATTCATCAAAAGAAGCAGAAGACAAGACTGAGGAGGTAGGCTGGGGTCAGACTGAGCAGAAGAGATGCTGGTGCAATGGAAAAGGGGCCTGGGAGTCACAGACTGCTCACACAGCCAACTGGTGAGAGAGCCACAATCATTCTAACTCCTTTGTCTCCGTCCACCTCTCTCCATCATCCAAGATTTATTTCCCTCTCAAATTAGGGCAACAGTCTTCTGAAAAGTTTCTGCCTTCTTTCTCATCTGCCTGTACTGTAGCCTCCACAATGCAGCCAGTCACATTTCTAAATTGCACATCTGAAATCTTACCCTTACTCCTTTATTTCCTACTCTCTTAGGGAAAATGGCCTTCAGGGATACCTGCGATCTAACCTCCTATGGCTTATCGCTGCTTGTATCCTGAAATCCAAATGTACTGAGTTATTTGCAGTTTCTGTCATCCGGCACACACTTGTCCTCCAAGCCACTGCCATCCCCACTCATTCTTCAATTCACAGCTCAGGAATCATCTGCTCATCCAGGCTTAGGTAGCACTTATAATCCTGCTCAGTAACTGCCTGTAGAACTGTCTCTTCTCCACCATCTTTTTGTCCCACCACCTCACCCCTTGAGCCCCCATCCCCTATGAGAAGGAGAAAGGATGTTCTACTAACCAGGGACTGTAGCTGATATCTGGCTGGTATGCAGCACCAAAGAACAGTGCACAGAGGACAGAAGATAGTCAATAAATGCTTGTGGAAGAGATAAAGGCTTAAGTGAAACATTTCCTTTAACAGGATGCCTTCCCTGACCATCCCCACTTCCCTCCAAAAGTATTTACCTAATCCACGTGAACACTATATAGCTGCGTGTATTTCAGAAACCGTTTCATAATATTAAATATTACATGCCTAACTAAATTGTGAAAAACTATTTAAATTCATATTTTTATATCTCCTCCCACCATTTTACCCATGAAGGAGTCCACACCCTATTCTTCTTTCTAATAAGGAATAACATACCCTAACACAAGCATGTCAAACTCAACGGCTAACATGGGCCAAATAAACAAGGTTTAGGTTTATGTGGGCCACAAAAAAACAAAAGCTTCAATTCTCATAGGAACGTAGGTTTATTTTGATAGAGACATGCTGAATACAAAGGGCTGAAATAAATGAGTAATTGTTAACAAAATAATAGAACATTTCAATAATAAAAATTAATAATTTTTATTGAATATTAACTTAACAGACACTGAATAACTGCACAAATTAATAAGTGTAACACAAATAAAACTATTTTTCTTGTTCTCCGAAAGCAAAATATTTCCTGTTGTGCACACCAAACCAGTCAGTGTAAGACTAACAGCGTGGTAATCGGCTGCTAAAATATTCACTGCTGGTATTAGTGGAGAGAAATGGTGCGCCTGCATATAAGGTGCTTAAGGGAAATGAATGCAACACTATTATAGTAACCAATCATTAGTGAATGTTGTAGTTCGTTACTAATAATTATGTATAACAGGATATTGTAAAAATCAATTTACAAAATTTTTATTAAAATGTTTATTACACAGCATTATATTGGCTGGGCTGAAAAAATATTCATTGTGGGCCCCATGTGGCCCGTGGCCCATGAGTTTGACATGCTTTCCCTAACATTTCTCAATGTGCTGGGAGTTATCTAAAATAATAAAGTCTAATATAGTATGTCAAATCAATATTATTGGGCTGTCAAGTAAAAGAAACAAGTTCATACAGATATTAAGCAAATGCTGATTTCTCTTACAGAATAATCAATGTTAAATTATGAGCCAAAATTATAGTTTTAAAATGTTCTCTTATTTATAATTATACTAAAGGCCCGGTGCACGAATTCATGCACAGGTGGGGTCCCTAGGCCTGGCTGGCAATCAGGCCAATTAGAGCCAGGCCGATTGGGGCCTGCCGCCCAGGGGCAGGAACAGGACATGGGAAGTTGGCCATCAGCCCCAACGAGGAAGCCAGCCCTCGGCCCCCCTGGGAAAGGTGCTGTGTCACCCATCCCAGGTTCCCCAGCAGGGTCGGGAGAGGAGGCAACAGTTGCCAGGCCGGGTGCAGAAAGAACAGATGCTAGATGCCAACACACCAGCCAGCCGCAGGAGGTTGGCTGTGGGAGCGCACTGATCACCAAAAGGCAGCTCCTGCGTTGAGCATCAGCCCCCTGGTGATCAGTGCACGTCATAGCGACTGGTTGACCAGTCGTTCCGGTAGTCCAGTCGCTTAGGTTTTTAGATATACAGGTTGCCCTATGAAGTATTTAAATTTATATGTTAAGAATACAATTCAGTGGCTTTTCATTTATTCATAAAATTGTACAACTTACACCACTATCTAATTCTGGAACATTTTCATTACCCCCAAAGAAACCCCATGCCCATTAGTAGTCATTCTCCATTCTCCTCTACCACAATCCCTGGAAATCATTCATCTTTTTGCATATTCTGGACATTTCATATAAATGAAATCATATAAGATATGGCCTCATGTCTGGCTTATTTCACTTTACAATGTTTTCAAGATTCATCCATGTTGTAACATGTACTAGTATTTTATAGCTACATTGCATTCCATTATTTGAAGGCATTTAAATTTTAAAATAATTTTAGAGAAATAAAATAGTAGAGGTAAAGAAACTCCTTGATTTTAAAAATCACCACAGAAAGCACAAAACAGTATTATCAGGGGTGTATTCTTTACCACAGTTTTCTCATTTAATCATGGTAACAACAACCTTGTAAGGTCATTTCCTCAGATGAGAAAACAGGGGCTCATAGAGATTACACTGCCAAATGCCATTGCCAAGTGTAGCTAGTAAGTGGTAAAACCACAAAAGCCAATATATTCTCCTCTCAGCAGTAAAATCAGTCCTACTATTTTGTGCCATCCGTAAAACTAAGCAGCATCTCCCTGTTAAGAAGCTGATAAAAGCTAAAGGACAATGTTCCAACCCCTCATTCATTTGCTCATAGGAGTTTTAAACTCCTTTGCCCAAGCCCCACATAGGGTCTAGGGATATAACATCAACACTGAGGATACACAGTGCCTTTATTTACAGAGTTTTTTCTTTTAGTGTATTGTGTTACAGGATGCTAAAATGAGATTCTTGAGAACATTTAAAAGAAAAGAATTAAAAGGATGAAGGTGAAAGTATGAGGAGAAAGGATGATCTACTAACCAGAAGAAGATGGGGATGGATGGGCAATAGAACCCCTCAATTAAGAGGGGGTGCTAGTTGTATGCCATTATCCTTTCTCCCCCTCTTCAATAATTTTTAGCTGTGCACATGGATGCTCACAATGAAGACTACAAACGCCAGCAAGATAAAATCATGTGAGTAAATTCTGGTGAATGGGATTCAAACAAGTGTTGTATGGCAGCTTCTTTCCAAGAGGCTAGCATATGACCTTTGCCCCTTTTTCTTAATCTCCTCTGAGATTAATGTATACAGCCTCTAACTTTTTTAAGGTGAGCTTCCAATATGAATGGGGTCATGAAAGATAGGAGGATTAAGTGGCAGGGCAGGAGCCTAGTGGTCAGGTATAGAAAGTTTAAAATCATACACCGGGGTCCTAAATCTGACTTTTCATTCAGGAGGTTATGTCAACTTAGACATGTTTCTAAATCTCTGAGCCTCAATTCCTTTATCTATAAAATGGGCTTTAATAAATTGTGTTGGGAAAACTGGACAGACACAAAAGAATGAAAGAGAACCACTATCTTATACCATACACAAAAATCAACTCAAAATAGATTAAAGAGTTAAAAATAAAACTTGAAACCATAAAATTCTATTTAAAAAAATAGATGCAGACTGAGAAGAAGAGACCATATATATGCCATATTTCACTTATATGTGGAATCTGAAGAACAAAATAGAAACAGACTCATAGATACAGAGAACAGACTGATAGATGCCAGAGGGGAGGAAGGATGGAGGATTGAGTAAAAAAGGTGAGGGGATTAAGAAGTACAAATTGGTAGTTACAAAATAGTCACAGGGATGTACAGTAAAGCACAAGGAATATAATCAACAATACTGCAATAACTATGCATGGTGCCAGATGGGTACCTGAAATACCAAGGGGAGTACCTTGTAAAGTATATGATTGTGTAACTGCTATGCCGTACACCTGAAACTAATACTAAATAATGTTGAATGCAAACTGTAATTGAAAGCTAAAATAAAAATAAAAATAAAAAACAGGTGGTAGGCTCCTTGACAGTCTTAGAAATGATTTATTGGATTTGACACCAAAAGCAAAAACAAACAAGTGGAATTACATCAAACTAAAAGGTTTCTGTGCAGTAATTCTACTTCTGGGTATTAATCTGAAGTAAATGAAAACATGAACTCAAAAAGATATCTGCACCCTCATGATCATAGTAGCATTATTTACAAAAGCCAAGTCATGGAAAACAACCTATATGTCTATGACGAATGAATAAAGAAAATGTGACACACATACATATATGCACATACACACAGAGTATTATTCAGCCACAAAAAGCAAGGAAATTCTGCCAATTGCAACAACATGGATGGACCTTCAGGGCATATGCTAAGTGAAATAAGTCAGACAAAGACAAATATTGCATGATCTTACTTATATGTAGAATTTAAAAGCAAAACAAAAAATGGAATTCACAGATACAGAGAACTGGTGGTTGCCAGAGGCAGGGAGAGAGGGGGTTGGGAGGTGAGTGAGATGGGTGAAGATAATAAGATACAAACTTCCAGTTATAAGTAAGTCCCACAGATATAAGGTATAGATCAGGGGTCCTCAAACTACGGCCCACGGGCCACATGCAAATACAAATATTGTATTTGTTCCCGTTTTGTTTTTTTACTTCAAAATAAGATATGTGCAGTGTGCATAGGAATTTGTTCATAGTTTTTTTTTTAAACTATAGTCCGGCCCTCCAATGGTCTGAGGGACAGTGAACTGGCCCCCTGTGACTATTGTTAACAATACTGTATTGTATATTTGAAAGTTGCTAAGAGAATAAATCTTAAGTTCTCATTATAAGAAAAGAAACTTTATGTGTGGTTATGGATGTTAACTATATTTATTGTGCTGATCATTTCACAATATACACATATACCAAATCATTTTGTTGTACACCTAAAACTAATACAATGTTATATGTCAATTATAATTGAAGGAATGATCTCTTTAGACCTGATTGAGACAGGAAGGTTTAAAGTAAGCAACATGCTAGAAATGTATTAAAAGGGAAAAAATGTGAAAAATATCTCAAGAATTCAAAATAAAAGGGAATAATACTAGCTCATCTCCTAGTACTGGTAATAAAATCCATGACAGGAATAAAAGGACTATAGGACTGCTTCTGTGACAATAACTCTAAATGACACCTTTGTCATGAAAGCTATGCTAACACCACCCACTTATGCTCTTATCAGCACATCTGACTCAAGAGTCAGAAATCATATCCAATGTAACTCCATCCTACAGGTTACTGCAATCAAAAGCTAACTTGGGTTCTCTCCCTGGCACATACCACACTCTTGGGAAAGTCACCAACTTGACTACCAATTCCTGGAGGGCAAGAACAAGATCATCTCTTCTCTATGGCCTCGAGGAATAGCTGGCACGGTGCTCTGAAAACTAATAGGTATGCATTTGTTCAATAACACTTACTGAAATGCTACTATGTGCCAAGCACTGTACTAGGTGCTATAGTGAGGAAAGAAAAAGACAAGATTCTGTAATACAGAACCACACATAACTTTTTAAATGTTGAATTAGTCAATGAATCTAAACCAGAAAATGTCATAGCCAGGAGTGACATTAATGATTAATTCATTCAACCTATTCATATTGTAAGTGTAGACAAAGACCAAGAGAAGTTCAGTGGCAAGCTCAAAATAAATGTAAGGATTAGTTTAAATCAGCATTCCCAAACTATCTTCTAGAACAGCAGTCACCAACCAGTGTTCCACTGGTGGTCCGCGAGGTCCGAAAGGTTGGAGACCACTGTTCTAGAACAAGGATGATAACTGTTCTATACACATATTACTCAGAAAATGGGGAGAAGAAAAATGGATGTCCACAGTGAAATAAATTGGGAAAACACTAGTAAAACAAAACTAAACAGTATTTTTAACAAGAACTCTCAACCTTTAATATGTTAATAAATGTAGTGAGTTTCCAACTTTCGAAAATTATTTGACTTAGAAACTTTTTTAATGGAATATATATTTGACAAAGGCTGAATTAGATTAACTTTGTGCTCTCTTTCACCTTTCAAATCTACATGTGTAAAAGGCTAAGCGACCATCCGACTGGTAGCTATGACGCACAATGACCACCAGGGGGCAAACAATCTGACCAGTAGCTATGACTCGCACTGACCACAGGGGGCAGATGCTCAATTCAGGAGCTCCCAAGCTGCAGTGACTTGGCAGCAGCAGTTGTCGGGTGACGCACCCCAGAACCAGAGAGGAGGGAGCCTTATTCTGGGGTGCTTCACCCAAGAACCACCCTCTCTCAATCCGGGACCCTTTGGGGGACATCGGACTGCCAGTTTCTGCCCAATCCCTGCAGGCCAGGCTGAGGGAACCCACCTGCCAGAGGGACCCCGCTCACTCTGCAGACACCCTTCGAGCCACAGCACCATCCCATGTGTGGCCACTAGGGAGGGACCATGAGAGGTGGGCTCCAGGGCGTGTCCAGCCAATCTTGCCCAGTCCCACCCCACCAGTCACCTTCTAATTCATTTCCTTTCAATGTGCGTGAATCGTGCACCAGGGCATTAGTTTTATATAAATTTACCTAAGAGTATCAACCTCAGAAAGCTCCCTTTTCTGGGAAGATAATCTCTTTCTCCCTATCCCTCTTCCCCTAAGCCCCTTTCTCTCACATGTCCTAAAATTGAATAAACACAAGCATAAGAATAAAATATAAAATTTAAGTTTAATCAGATCAGACTAAAAAGGTACTCATAAAAGTGGGGGAGCCCTAGCCAGTTGGTTGGAGCGTCATCCCATGTAGGAGAAGGTCGAGTGTTCAATTCCCAGTCAGGGTATATACCTAGGTTGCGGGTTCGATCCCCAGTCAGGACCCGTGCAATAGGCAACCAAGCCCTGTTATCTCTCTCACATCGTTCTTGTTCTAGTTCTCTTTCTCTCCTTACCTCCCTCCCTCCATACCACCCTCCTTAAAAAAAAAAAAAAAAAAAAAAAACAATTAAAAAAAACTGGGGGAGAACAGGGCATTTTTGCAATGTCACCTCAAGCAGGTGTTCTGGAAGGTAATGCCAGAACAGTTACATTTCCCTGTTTCTCAATAAGCCAAACACCTGGGGAAAGTCCTTGCGATTCTGCAAATAGCAAGTGGGCACAAAGAGAATAACCCACGGAGGGGGTGGGGAGACAGAGAGAGGGGCACATTTAGGAAACGGTGAAGGCACCTTTCCCCAACTCTGTCCCAAATGATCCTCTGCCATTATTTACTTGCTGTTTTTGTCTTTTTCCCCTTCAACCCACTTGATTTTCCTGTTTTCAACCCAATCTTTTTGCAAGTCTCCTCTTTTCACCGTATGATTGGATGAGTTATTTGACACACTGGCAGCTGGCCACAGAGTCTTCCCAGAAGAGAGCCCACTTTCCGGAAACCCTGCCTCATTCCCAGTAAAGGGTAGATGACAGAAGGGAGGTGGCAGAGAGTGAGATGATGGCAAGTTCAAACAGCTTACTAAGATTTGGGCACTCAAACAGATATCTGTTCACAAAAGCAGACACCAAAGTGTATCCAAATCATACTAAATACACAAATGTTTTCATGCATGTGTCACATATTAGTGTTAATCTTTTTGAGAATGAGAAGCCTGTTAATGGTAATAGCTCATGATCCCTCTGCTGTATATTTTCTTTATTTTCTTGGACTGATAAAAGCATAGAGCTTGAGCATACGTTGTGTGGTAGGCCTGTTGCAAATTTTCCCAAACAGCCTCCCTACCCCAGTTACATGACCTACACATTGGGAATCTCTGCTATATACCAAATTCATACATACATACCTCACCAATCACAAACAAACAGATTTTCAGGAGAAAAATTAAGTAGAAAAATGAATTCCTTAGCTATCTTCCCTTACTCCCATAATTTATTTATTCAATTAAGCAATAAAAATATTCCCATTTCTATTTATGTATAATATCTTATATGATCCCTATAATAATTCTGAGAGAAAGGTCAAGTTCTAGCATCCTCAGCTCCAGAGGCTGGAAGTGCCTCCATTTCCCAACCTCCAAAGTTTGGTGGGCCCCAGCAATCAGACCTTGACCTTCACCTTTTCTCAATCCACACTCACTACCAAAGCAATCACATCCAGTTTCATGACTTAAATGCCATTTACATGCTGACAATTTCCCAACTTATAACTCAGAATGCCCATCTCAAATACCCAATTACCTCTTCAACATCTCCCCTTGGAAATCTAATGAGCATCTAAAGCCTATATAAAAAGCAACACTTGATTTCTGCAATAGCACACACCACTTTTCTTTTCCCCAGTGTTCAACAACTCAGTAAATACCACTACTATTCACCACCGCTTGCCATCAGTAAATGCCACTACTATCACCACCGCATGCCATCAGTAAATGCCACTACTATTCACCACCACTTGCCATCAGTAAATGCCACCACTATCACCAGCACTTGCCATCAGTACATGCCACCACTATTCACCAGCACTTGCCATCAGTACATGCCACCACTATTCACCAGCACTTGCCATCAGTACATGCCACCACTATTCACCACCACTTGCCATCAGTAAATGCCACTACTATCACCACCGCTTGCCATCAGTAAATGCCACTACTATTCACCACCACTTGCCATCAGTAAATACCACTACTATTCACCACCGCTTGCCATCAGTAAATGCCACCACTATTCACCATCACTTGCCATTATCTCACTCTCTGCAACCTCCCTTCTCTGTCATCTTCCCTTTTCTGGGAACAAGGCAGGGTTTCCTGAAAAGTGGGCTCTCTTCTGTTTCAGAAGAAAAAAGAAAGAAAGAGGTAAGCCTTGACATATTTTTCTATCACACCCCACATCCAAACCATTACCAATTCTATCAGCTTTAGCTTCAAAATGTATCACACAACCAAAAATTTCTCACCACCTCCACTGCTACTCCTCCTCCCGTCAATATCTTCGTAACACAAGCAACCAAGAGGCAGGAGTTGTGCAGTTTTATTCTCTATTATATCTGCAATGCCTACACAATGAATGCTCAATAAATAGTGAATGAATACATGCAGGAATAATGGCTCAGAGAGTTGATTTGACTCAGAATAAGACAACAGCCAGGTCTTGAACCCAGTTCTCCACATATGAAGGAAAAATCATTCCCACTATTTCACACTTTCTGAAACTTTAAAGGAAAAGAGGAGGAGTAAATACTACTACCTTTCATCTTTGTTCTTGTTTTTCTTTTACCTTTTACCCTTCTCTCTCAAACACACACTCAAAACTTCCAACAAACTTCTACACTAGGCACTGAGGGAATGCACAGAAAGAAGGAGAGTGGTAGTGGATCCAAAGTACAGTAAACTTTTCAATAACACTTTTAAAACTGAGTTGGTTTTGGTAATAGTGTAAAACGTTTTAAAGATTAATGAAGATGACGGGGAAAAGGCTCAGAACAGATGCTTCCATAACCTAACCCCAGTTATAAACTGAAAATATCAGGACATAGGGTTGTGCATGGGTGCTTCTATGACGCAAAGAGATATAGGCATACATTTTATCTAAATGCACTTATATATTCCTATCAGTGTTCTTAAATAGCTATTAGAAAATAAAAAGGCTGGGTTCTGAAGGAGAAATAACAGTTTCTTATGCACAAAAAAACCTCTCTGGGCCTTTCTCAGACCAGCAGCAAAGTGAAATTTATAAGAGTGCCAGACCCATTATAGGCTCTGCCATAAATCTCTAACTGCTCTGAGCTGAGTCTCAGGCTCCTCAGGTACAAGAGCACAGAAATAAGATGTGTTAAATGAATTCCTTAGCTATCAAAGGAATTAGAGCCTGTACTCTCAGTCCTGACATGCCAAGACTACCAAATTTTACAGAATTGGGTCCTGAGAAGACACAGGAGCTACCTCCACCTCCAAGTACAATAAAATATACTAGTGAAACGCCATGTGTTTCTTTACTATCAGATAGTTCTTGAGAACTACAAAAAAAGCTAGGAAGATTCAGCTCCCACCAAAATTGTAACCATTGAGATATATATATATATCCATCCCTAATATGCAAATAGACTAAACAATGGAACAACCAAACCGGTTGCTATAATGTGCGCTGACCACCAGGGGGCGCACGGGGAACATGGCAGGCGTCGGCAGAGCGCAGAACATGGTGAGCATCAGCTGCAGCAGGATGGTGGAGCAGGTAAGTGGGGCTACCAGACCAAGGCGGGGCGCCGGTCACTGTCATCAGGGTGAGCCTCTGGTGGTTACTGAAAATTCTTTGCTTCCGACCACAGTCCCGCCTGCTGCTCACACCCGCTGCCAGTGCCAGAGCCACCACTCGCACCCACTGCCGGCAACAGCCCTGCTTGCACCCGCTGCTGGCACCCGCCCCAATTGCTCCATGCCATCAGTGGGTGTGGACGGGGCCGGCACCGTCAGCGTGTGGGAGTGGCAGTGGCAGGAGCAGGGCTACCAGCAGACAGGATGCGGGGAGAGAAGTCCTGGGCAGAGGATGGGCGGAGACCCACCCCTGTGCCCACCACAGCCTCGTGGCCCACAGATCCTTTCAAGGTGCACAAATTCGTGCACTGGCTCCTAGTTGAAATATAATTATGACCCTTACTCTGCTATTCCCACTAGCTTAAATCCTTCTAAATCAGATTTTCCCAGTTTGGAACTTGAGACAGGTTCAAAAGTGTTTAGCATGGCACCATCTGTCCAAATGAAACTGGAAAGAAAATAAATAACAACCAAGTAAAGGAGACTACTGACCTCCCTGACAGAGGAACATTTCAGACAATTTACAAATGTCTATTTCTCTCTAAATAGTATCGGTAACATAAAGTCAAGTCAGTGCTGCTCAAATCAAAACATATGCACTGTGCCCTAGCCGATTTGGCTGAGTGGATAGAGCGTCAGCTTGCGGACTGAAGGGTTCCAGGTTCATTCTGGTCAAGGACACATGCCCAGGTTTAGGCTCGATCCCCAGTAGGGGACGTGCAGGAGGCAGCCAATCAATGATTCTCTCTCATCATTGATGTATGTTTCTTCCCCCCCCCTTCTCTCTCTCTTTCTCTCTCTCTCCCTCCCTTCCTCCTCCGCCCCTTCCTTCCCGAAATCAATAAAAATATATTTAAAAACAAACAAACATATGCACTGTAATCACAATGAATTTTTATCAAATCCTTAAAAATAAAACCTCTATTAAGCCATATATACGACTAGTTTTGGGGGATTCCTTTTTCTCGGGGTGGTGATCTTCTCAAAATGACATGCATATTAGGCTGTATCCTTATTAATTTTGGTAGAGGTCTTTCTACTGAGCTACATTTCCAGGTACTCTTTATTCTTCTTTATGTATTTATTCCACTATTCAAGCTTTCAAGACATTCAGGCAAGTGTTCTTTCTCATCTGTTCCTATAAGTAAAAGCAAAGTTTTACTGTGCAGATTGAAAAGGAACACGTTATGTTTTCTTATATTAGTGCATTTGGGAGACGGTCCCAAAGGCCCCTGCAGAAGCAGGTAGGTAAGGCCCATATCTTTCCGAGTCTTCACAGTTTTACTCCTTTAAGCAGCAAAATGCCATTTGAATAATCTTAACCAGACGTTCCAATTGCTGCATTTCATTCCAAACGTGCTAAAATGTTCATGGCATATATACACACCCACACTTTGTTTAAATAAAGTAAATATGCAGTGTACACTGTATTTGTAAATATAATCTTGCAAGATCTAAATGTGTGCGTACCCCACCCCACTCTCCACCCCCAAAATTCACAAGTTGGAAACCTAACACCTCATGTGACGGTGTCAGGAGACAGGACCCTTGGGAGGTGATGGCCACATGAGGGTAGAGAGAGCTTATAAGAGAGTTCCCCAGAGCTCTCTTGCCGCTTCTGCAGAGTGAAGACACAAAGGAAGTCTGCGACCTGGAAGAGAGTCCTTACCCGACCATTCTGGCACTGTAACCTTGCACTTCTAGCTTCCAGAACTGTGAGAAATTTCTGTTGTTTATAAGGTTCCCAGTCTCTGGTATTTCATGATAGCAGCCCAAACAGACTAAGACAAAACTCTATGCAAAGGAATAGCTGTGTAATTAGAGGTGGCTTTTCTCCAGCTCAAAAATCAAACAAGTATTCAATTCCCAGACGAGGTCACAGGCTTCACCAAACTCTATTCATCAAAAGCCCAGACCACTGAAACATTACTGGCAACATAACAGACACAGAATAAGTGGTTGCTGGGTCAATCAAGGAAGGAATGGACAGACAGAGGACAAAAGAACTGAGTTTCTACATGCTAGCAACTGCCATGTTTTTAGTTCTCCTTCCTACAATGAAATTTCTAGAATGCAACAGAAGACAGTCCAAGTAAATTGTATGTCTTACTTTGTTTTTCTCTAAATTGGAGCTTGGTATTTAATGGTGTGTTTCTCTCCTGGTGTGAAGGCAGCTGGTTTGGCCAACAGAGACTTCACACAGGGGCAGTTGGCAAGTAAGCTGGCACATGCATACACTTGGTCAGAGGTGATTAGGAAAAGAAGATCTCAGCCGGTGAGGGTGGAGAGATATTTAATAGAGGTGAGATGATGATGTTAAAGGGAAATTGGCAGGTGACTGAATGCAAAGGTTTTAGGATGGAACGAAAGCGGAAAACTAGACAAGGAAGAAAGGGTAGGTTGAAGACTGAAGTTGAGAAAACTGAAAGAGAAATGAAAATGGGTATTTTCAGGATGGGGAGAGATAAGGAGAGAAGGTATCATGAGAAGCATTTAGAAGAAAAAAAAAGGATATTCTAATCCAAGTCAAATTTTGAAGTTTCAGTCCTTATCCTCTCATTAATGCTTCAATACACTAGTTTTATTGATTTTTTATATAAGAGCTTTAATAGGCAACATATGGAGCTATTCTGTTTTATACAGCCCTTATTCTTGTGGGGAGGTGACTTCTTCAGTGGGATGGTACATTAATGTATACTCATTATGACTCTAAGGGATTACAGGTCTCTTGGCCACAAAGGTTCCTGCTCTCTAAACTCCAAACAGTCCCATGAAAATAATGTTGAGGCTATATAATGCTATCTTCATATTGGTTACTTATTTAACCTTGCACTTAACCCACAAGATTCTAAGGCAGTTTGTCTATACTAATAAAAAGAGAAAGATGCAAACTGACCGTCCCTCTGCAGTGCCCACAAGCCATGCCCATAAGCCAATCAAGAGTGGGTATGCAAATTAACCTGAAAGATGGCAGGTTAATTTGCATACGCAGGTGCCAAGCGCCCTGGGAGGCGACGGCAGCTGCAGGCTCCCGGGACCATCGCCAACCCTGGGAGGCATGCCCGCAGATTGCCGGGACCTTCGTGGGAGGAGAGCAGAATGGGAGAGCAGGCAGAGAGCGAGAGGTTTGGCAGAGCAGGAGGCTGCTGGACATAGAGCAGAGTGAGAGAGAGGGCGGATTGGAGGGCATGGCTCCCTGTCACCCCAGTTTCCTCATCACAGCTGTGGAAACTGACAGCAGGGAGGAGGAAGTCTCACCCCCACAGAATCAGCCAGAATCAGTCACTGCTCAGACAGCACTCAACGGCTTGACAGCCAGGACTCTCATTCACCTGCATCTCAGACTGTGACAGTAGAGAGGTGGGACTATGTCTAAAGAACAACTGTTGATACAACGTAGCTCTGCAACCAAAAGATGCTGGCATTATCGACAGAAAATGTCTGAAGAACAATGTGTGTCTGATCTTGAAAGAAGGCGGCATCTGTGACAGAAAGTATCTGTAGACCAGCTATTGGAAAAACGTCACTCAGATGCCGAAAAACACTGGCGTCATTGACAGAAAATGTCTAAAGACAAAGGTGCCTTTGAAGTTGAAAGAAGGCAGTTTGACGACAGAATATGTCTAGACAACAGTCATCAACAAGTACTACCAATACTGATAGGAACTGCCTTCTCAGCAAAAATGGAGTACATGAGGATGCAATTCTCGAACATAGTTGTGGTGGAATGACTGTTAGATGTGAATTTTGCCTTGCAGG
>NW_006297573.1:2920619-2922897 GCF_000327345.1 Myotis davidii
TGCAGGAAAATTAACTCAACAGTTTATTGTGGAATCGTATTCAAAAGTGGAGGCCAATCGGATAAATTTCATCAAAACAAACCAATCTAAGTTGAGAGTTGAAAAATATAGTTTTTTCATGGATTACTCAAATCTAGATCTGAAAATGACAATGTGCCTATTGGTAAAATGATAATACTCCCATCATCTCTTCAGTGTAGTCCCAGAAATATGCAGCAGCGATATCAGGATGCTATGGCAATTGTAACGAAGTATGGCAAGCCCAATTTATTCATAACCATGACATGCAACCCCAAATGGGCGGATATTGCAAACAATTTACAACACTGGCAAAAAGTTGAAAACAGACCTGACTTGGTAGCCAGATTTTTTTTAATATTAAGCTGAATGCTCTTTTAAATGATACCTGTCAATTCCATTTATTTGGCAAGTAATAGCTAAAATTCATGTCACTGATTTTCAGAAACGCAGACTGACTCACGTTCACATATTATTGATATTAGATAGTGAGTCCAAATTACGTTCCTCTAATTAATTCCCTTTCAATGTGCTTGAATGTCATGCACCAGTTTGCTAGTATTTAATAAAAAAGAATATATTTTTAAAAACAAAATATGTTTTAAAATAATAAAACTTCAGGAACAAGAAAATTGTAACATAGAACAGAAACCGAAGATGGGAAACATTAATTGTAAACTACAGCTTTCCAAACAGATGAGCCACCAATTTGTCTCTTAGTTTCCTAGGGGTCAAAAGGAAAGAAAACCTTGACCAAAAACATTATTTTCACTGTCAAACTGGGGGAGCACCAGTTCTTTGAAGAAAGGAAATTTTTTTTCTGGCCTAGTTCTAAAGCAAATTTCTTCTGAGGAGGGAAGGGGGCATTTGAAATGTGATTTCTGTAAGCTTGTGTCATTTTCCTAATTACTCAGAGATTTGTGCTATACTTGGGAATATCGCCATAGGGCCTATATATTTTTTAAAAAATCAAGCAGGACACCAGCCTAAAAATTATATATTTTTTTCTGTCACTTTCCCTCCGTGCTTCCTCTGTTTTCTCCTTGCACTTAGCATTTATTGCCTTAAAACACATCAGTCAAAATGGGCAATTAAAGTGTCTAAAATGCTAAAACCATGACAAATCTAGAAAATTATTCAGGAGTGGAGAAACTAAGAAACCATTCTTATCCAGTTATCAATCTAGTTAGAGATATGAGACTGTCATAAAATTGAAGAAAATTACCAGAAAGTAATAAATACAAGATTATTTGATTAGGAAATTGGGGCTACAGAAATAAAGCCTGAAACCTTTCCACTGTAACAGATTAACAATAAACAATGGACAGGTAACCAAGTAATTTATCATCAAAACTGGGACACCTGCCCTGGCTGGCTTGGGTTTAGTTGTTAGTGTCGGCCCCTCGGCTCCATGTTAGCAGGTTCGAGTCCCGGCTCCGATCTCGGTGCCAGCGAGAGGCAAACAGTCAACGTATCTCTTTCACAGTGTTTCTCTCTCCCTCCCCCCATCCTTTCTCTCTCTTCCACTCTCTCTAAAAAATAAAAAAAAAATAAAATCAACAGAAAAAATATCCTCGGGTAATGATGAAAAAAAAGAAAAACAAAAAACTGGGTCACCTGAGAGTTAAAGAGAGTGCTATTAACAATTACACCCGACGGGCATAAACCAGAGCCATCTTGTGAGCTCATGACGGTTTTACATTCCTACCAACTATACTGTATTTCTTCATTATACCCCCAACA
This sequence comes from Myotis davidii, assembly GCF_000327345.1. Taxonomy (NCBI): domain Eukaryota; kingdom Metazoa; phylum Chordata; class Mammalia; order Chiroptera; family Vespertilionidae; genus Myotis; species Myotis davidii. The sequence goes on from NW_006297573.1 coordinate 2,922,381, forward strand.
ACAACATCATGTAAGATGGAGAAGGCCAATATTACTTCCAATTTACAGATAAAGAAAGCACGTGCCAAAGAAACTAGTTAAATAAATAACTCCAGTTTGCAAAAGTCTGCAGACTCCACTTGAATCTACTGACTATTAACCCAATACCTTACACTAAATAATCTAATGACCCAGATCAGGCAAATATCAATGATATGAACCTATTCATGCTCTTTCTCTCTTTCAGTAATAGTAATAAAAGTTGAAGACATTTTCAAATTTAATGAGACAATATCTTCCTTTATGCTTTAAATGCAAACATACCGTATTTGCCGGCGTATAAGACGATTTTTTAGCCCTGAAAAATATGCCTCCAAGTGGGGGGTCGTCTTATACGCCAGGTACACTTCAGATACACTGCCCATAGTGCTTGCCCCGTGCCATAGTGGCCTTCCGATGCCCGCCCACTTCATTCCACATACCGTTCCGGCATCAGCAGCGCTGCTGGGTGTATGCTCGGCTGATATGCGATTTTGCT
>NW_006297573.1:2923284-2924120 GCF_000327345.1 Myotis davidii
ATCTTTCTTCTATCATTGACAGTCCCTCTAGGTTGTGGGCTGCTTGCCTGTGTTCCTGAGAAGCATCTACGGTACCAGTCTATAGAGTGTGTTTTCTTTAGTGAATTACCGGTATGTTTACCGGTAATAAACTTGCACTGTTTTATGTATATGTTTGATTACATACAGCCTTGTGACAGTTTTCCTGCATGTCATAAGCATTTGAATATAAATTAAAATGTTAAAATCAAATCTGATATTGTTTTACCTTTTATTTGGTGTGTGGAAGGTGTGCGGAAGAGGGGGTAGTCTTATACGGCGAGTATATAACAAACTCTGTATTTTGAGTGGAAATGTTAGGGGGTCGTCTTATACGCCCAGTCGTCTTATACGCCGGCAAATACGGTACCTCGGTTTATGTTTTGAGAATATTACATTTCTAACCGGACTTTTTTTATTGTTCATGATTTCACAATATTCTTTGTTACTTCGTTTCAAATAAACTAAATATAAGCAAGGCTCCTAGATAAGAATAATACAGAGGCATGATGAACTTAAATTTAAAAATTTCATAAAATTGAATTCAATTTAACTCAGTTAATTTAGGCTTTCCGTTTTATTGTATTTTTTGAAAGTGCTTATTTCATTTTTTATTAAGTCTTTTTTCTTTTCCTTTTTTTAAAATTCACAAGCCACATGCGGCTGTTTGGCTCCTTGAGTGTGGCTCTTCCACAAAATACCACGTGCGGGCGCACAGTACAGTGCGATTGAAACTTCGTCGCCCATGCACAGAAGTCAGTATTTTGTGGAAGAGCCACACTCAAGGGTCGAAAGAGCCGCATGTGGCTCGCAGGCTG
>NW_006297573.1:2924255-2926956 GCF_000327345.1 Myotis davidii
CATGAATGCATACAAGTCATTTGGTTGATCTCTTTAGCCCTCTCATCCCCTGCCTTCCCTCATAGGTTGGACAGTCTGCTCAGTACCAGCTTGTCTCTGGATCCATTTTTGTTCATCAGTTTATGTTGTTCATTATATCCCACATATATGGGGACGATAAAGTGATATTTATCTTTCTCTGACTGGTTTATTTCACTTAGCATAATGCTCTCCAGTTCCATCCATGCTGTTGCAAATGGTAAGAACTTCTTTTTTACAGCAGCGTAGTATTCCATTGTGTAGATGTACCACCGTTTTCTAATCCACTCAGCTGCTGATGGGCACTTAGGCTGTTTCCAAAATTTAGCTATGGTAAATTGTGCTGCTATGAACATAGGAGTAGTGCAAATATCCTTCCTTATGGGTGTTTCTGTTTTCTGGGGGTATGTTCCTAGAAGTGGGATCACTGGGTCAAATGGAAGTTCCATTTTTAATTTTTTGAGGAAACTCCATCCTGTTTTCCATAGAGGCTGCACCAGTCTGCATTCCCACCGGCAGTGAACGAGGGCTCCTTTTTCTCCGCATCCTTGCCAGAACGTGTCATTTGTTGATTTGTTGATGATGGTCAGGCTCTCCATTTTAATACATTAATAATCTGTTTCTATTTTCTGATCCTAAAATGAGTATACTGTGTCATCACCTACCCCACATTGAAAAATGGTTTGAAAATGTTTTAGAATTACCGAATTATAGAATTATTAGGTAATAAATAGTCACCTAATGTAGTAACTCTCAACAAAGATGTACATCAGAATCACCTGGGAGCTTTTACAATACTACACCAGGGATCCTCAAACTATGGCCCGCGGGCCACATGCAAATACAAATATTATATTTGTTCCCGTCTTGTTTTTTCACTTCAAAATAAGATATGTGCAGTGTGCCTAGGAATTTGTTCATAGTTTTTTTTAAAACTATAGTCCGGCCCTACAACGGTCTGAGGGACAGTGAACTGGCCCCCTGTTTAAAAAGTTTGAGAACCCGTGCACTACACTCTATATCTTAACAGATGGAGACAATGGATTTCATAATATTCACCATGTTTATTATAATTTGTTAAAAGCTCTGCATAAACTAAAACTAAATGGAACTTGGTGAAGGCTAAGGACCAGACGCAAAGATCAAATGCTGTACTTATGAAGAAAACTTGAACACATTTCTATGACTAGAAGTACATTTATAAGTGCTACAAATAAATTCTGATTATTAGTTAAAAATAAAATAAAATAAATACTATACTATTCCATACTGAACCCTGTACCTACTGATTTAGAAACCTTGAAGAGAATATTGTTTAAACTTTTCAGATGATTCTCAGGCCCCGGCATTCTAACCCTAATCCAAACCTGGCCAACCTAAGATTTCCAACGTAGATGAAGGCATTACAGACCCACCAGCAACCAGTCATGTCATTCCACTCTCTCCTCAGCAACCCACACGACTGCTTCCTATTGAGTCTTTTCTGCTCTGCAATGCAGCACAATCAGTGCTGAGGACCTGCGCACTGCAATCGGAAAGCTGTGCGGCAGATCCCATTCGCTCTTTCCCCAACGCCCTCACAGACATCTTCTGAGTTAGCTCATGTCAAATGATAGTAATTGTCATGATCATAGTAACAACAAAAGCTGACATTTGCTAAAGACTTACTTTGCCACTAGCTGTGCTAATCGTTCTGCATGCATGAGCTCAATCTCCGTATTAACCCACATTAAAATGGGACTATTCTCATCTCCATTTCACATTATGGGAGAGGTTAAAATAGCCGTTGCCAAGGTCATACCACCAGGAAATAACCGGAAAAGGACTTGAACCTAAGTCCAAAGCTCTTCTCAATACACCTAACAACTAACCTCAAGCTATTCTGAGTCCCCTTCACATTCAGGCTGCAACCCAAAGCCCAGAACCCCACTGTGGTCTCAATGGAAGAAGAGTCCAGGAAGCTCTTGGATTTCTATTAGCCTGAAACTGAAATCTAAACATGAATAACAGGAAAGAAAAGGAAAAGTGCATTTCTGAAGTATAAACTATTCCTTAAAACAGCGCTTCTGTAAGGAATCAGCAGCCCTTCTGGAAAATGAAGCATTTAGACTTTGAAGGTGCATCAAAGGTGACTCTTCCAATGTGTAATTGGGGCTTACCTCTCTGCCTGGTTGGAGGGAAATGGGATTTAATATTTCAAATGAAATCTCGCACTTCAAGTATTTCTTCCTCCTTAGTTACTCCACTGGATAAAGAAAAATGATCCTATAACCTGCATGTGTTTGATTATGCTGGGGAAAGAGACATACCTGGAATTTATGGCAGAATTCAAAGACAAGAAAGGACAAATCAATTGCTACAGATTCACACAAAAGCTCAGTCTGGTTCAACAAACAATTTCCGTGTGCCTAGTATATGCCAATCTCTATGCTAAGAACTGGTTACCATCCTATCCTCCTATCTAATAAAAGACAAAAAGGGTAATTAACCATACCTCCGCTATGCTTCCCATTGGCTAATCAGGGTGATATGCAAATTAACTGCCAACAAAGATGGCGGCGGCAGCCAGACAGCTGAAGCGAACAGGAGGTTTGCTTGCTCCAGTGATGGAGGAAGCCAAGGTTCCCCGCCTGCCGCGGCCCAGCTCTGAGCTCCTGAAGCAACAGCTCCAAAAGCAACAATC
>NW_006297573.1:2927409-2932108 GCF_000327345.1 Myotis davidii
ATATAATAAAGAGGTAATATGACCATCACTCCAACACACAAGATGGCCGCCCCCATGTGGACACAAGCTGGCCAGCAGGGGAGGGCAGCTGTGGGCGAACAGGCCAGCTGGGGAGGGCCGTTGGGGAGGACCAGGCTCGCAGGAGAGGGCAGTTAGGGGTGACCAGGTCAGCAGAGGAGGGTAGTTAGGGGTGACCGGGTCAGCAGAGGAGGGCAGTTGCGGGAGACTAGGCTGCAGGGGAGGATATTCGGGGGCAATCAGGCTGACAGGGGAGCAGTTAGGTGTCAATCAAGCTGGCAGGGGTGTGGTTAGGGGGTGATCAGGCTGGCAGGCAGAAGCATTTAGGGGCTATCAGGCAGGCAGGCAGGCGAGTAGTTGGGAGCCAGCAGTCCTGGACTGTGAGAGGGATTGGGCCTAAATGGGCAGCTGGACTTCCCTCAAGAGGTCCCAGATTGGAGAGGCTGAGCTGAGGGACAACCCCCGCCCTGTGCACAAATTTCATGCACCAGGCCTCTAGTATGAAAATAAAATTCCTCCCAATCAGAAGCTAATTGGAAGAACTGACTAGTCATTCAATAGTCACAACATAAATCCAATTAAAAAATAATATGTATGGCAGGATCATATCTGGATGGATAGATGAAATATACTGAAGTGTGGTGGTGTGGGAGCAGAAAGCATAATTCTCAAGCTCTACCTAAAGGTGGATCAGGCAAGGTTTCAAGGGGGAGAGTATTCTGATGCTGAGATTTGCAGAAAAAATAGTAGGTATTAAACAGGAGAAACAGGTGGGGACGGAGACAGCACATTTCACATAGAAATAAAAGCACTTGTAGAGGGTACAGATTCAAAAGAACATATGGAAACTTTTCCATGAAATGCAAGATGGTGCAGTGCATGAGGCACTGAGTGGCCAGAAATGGGGCTAAAATGGTGGGGAAAGGCAGACCATGGTCAACCCTCTATGCCATTCTGAGTAGCCAGGAGTTTACAGCAAAGGCCAGAGGAAGCCAATAAATGTTACATTTGAGAAGGACCAATACCTACAGGTCATCATTGGCAAGCAGAAACTAGAAGGTAGAGAGACCGGCAGTTAGGAAGCAAGGAATGCAATACAATGGTCCAAATAAGAAATGATGTCAAACCAAAGAGTGACAAATATTGATGCACCCCCTATCTCAGATAAGCGCTGGGCACTAGGGATTCAAAGGCAAATAGGATTACTTGATGCTTTATGGAAAGTGGGGCCCAACTGAAGACATAGCTATCGGGAAATTTTAATATGAGAGAATGACCATAAATAGTTTGATAAAAGGCTTAAATTAAACAACAGAATGTTTTCAGCTCTAAAACACTTCAAGAACTGCTAAGGAGAATGCTAACACAAAGTGTACAAGTCATGAAGTCTTGGAACAAGGAGAAAAGAACAGCTGGGGAGAAAAAAACCTGAGACAGAATTATTCAAGGCTGACCTCTTAAGTGTGTTTAAGGATAACTGGGAATATCAGGGATAATCTATTTAAAACACAACTATAATTGAACAGTACAACTTGGGGCAAGTGTGATGGGAGACTTTTTCCTGACACAATACCAATCAATGAAAAAGATACCAGATTTTAAACTCTGAGTTCAAATCCCATTTATTGGCTACGTGACCTTGAGACAATTATCTTACTTGCTCCTCACTGTAAAATGAGAACAACCACACCTATAGTATTATGAAGAGTAAATGAAGGACTCCTGGTTAAAACATCAGACTGAACACAAGTATCCAATTTCATTCCCTTGAAACCCTACTAAACTATGTATGTGTATTAAATACACTAAAGCTATTTGTTGTAAGACCAAAATCACAACTACAGAAGGGGAATGCAAGAGGGGAAAACTGCAACTAACTTCTGGAAGCTGGCAATTAGATGAATATGTAGAGAAATGACTTAGGTAACCAATGACACTGAATTCCAAGCTGACAATGACAAAAGCTGAAGCCGCAAACATCACAGAAACTAGAAGGAAGTACCAGGATCTGGGGTTAAAGAAGAGGACTGGGAGAGGTGTCTGACAAACAGAATTCCCCTGCCGACTCCCCCATCCCAGCGAAAGTCTCGAATAGCACTATCCAATAAAATTTTCTGCAAAAATGGAAATGTTCCCTATCTGCTAAGCCAAGTATAGTAGCCAATAGTCACGTGTGGTTTCTAGAGCTTAAAAATGTGGCTAACCCAAAAGAGGAACTGATTTCTTAATTTTAATGTTTAATAATTTAAATATAAATGGCTATTATGTGGCTAGTTGTTATGGCAGCACAGGTAGAGAGATTTCTTTTCTGGAGAGGATAAGACAGAGGCTCCTGGGACTACAGATGCCAGGCAAAGCACAGGAACTGCATAACACACACAGGCAGACTGTGTCTATACACACAATGAAAGCTGAGGGCTTGGATGCTGCAACCTCCACCCTCTTTCCCACATGGCTCTAGAAATTCTGGCAGCCAGTCCTTGATCCTCCAGGCAAGAGATTGAAACTCTTTTCTGAAGAATGTTACCATCCCATGGGAACAAACCTAAAGATACTGACATTGGGGTCCCCCAATTAAATGGCCCACTCAAGTCACTCTTCTGCCCTGAGTTCCTGTTCAAAGTTCACAAGCCCCATGCACACGCTCAGCTTTCCCCTCATGTTTAGTCATGAGCAGACAGCCAAGATCAACAAATGACTGAGTAAAGCCTCCAACGCAGACAGAGAGACAGAAAAAAAGCAACTCAGAATAAACAAAGATTATTTACACTGAGAAAAAGAACTTCAAGGTCTTCGGAGAGATAAAGGAACGTATTTTATTTATGAAGCAAGACTAAGTTTTATTCTTTCAAAATAACATTTCAGAGAAAAAGCAACTCTTAAATATTAAAATGAAAAGTAGGACTGGAAAAGGGCCCTACGGAACACTCTAGGTTGATGGAAATGTACTATATTTTGTTGTGGGTGTTGGTTGCATGAGTATATACGATTGTCAAAATTATGTGAAATAAACACTTGGGCTTGGTGTACTTTATGTAAATTACATCTTTATTATTAAAATTTCAGTAGAAGGATTTGAATATAAATTTTGGGAAATTGCTTTGCAAAGAACAGCTTGAAGATGAGAGAAAACACAAGAAAATTAAGAGGTCTGATCCAGAAAGTTGAACATCTGGGTAAAAGGAGTTCCTAAAGACAGAGAAAATGGAGGAAAGAAAAACCATCAGCAAAATCATTTAAGAAAGATTTTCCAGAACTGAAGGCCACCAGTTGCCAAATGGAAAAGGCCTAACAATACAATGAAGGGAAAGACCTGCTCTAGATATTACTGAGAATGTTGGAAACAAGACTATAAGCTTCCAAAAGAGAATAAAGTCATATTCAAAAGGTCAAGGACTGAGAATGTTTCTGGTTTTCTTTTTCTTTATGTAGTAACTGGGAGGCTTTTTAACAGCTGCATAAAGCAAGGAGAAAACAACCAATGCCTTCAAAATTCTGAAGGGAATACTTTTCAAGAGACTCAAGAGACAGATCGGTTTAGGGCTGTCATCCGCAAGATTCCCCACAGACTAAATAAAAGCACAGAATGCCAGATTCCTAACCGAATCTCACTTTTCTTTATTGTGTACTGATAAAGTTCCTGTTCTGACCTCTGTATCCTGAGCTTGATTCAACAGAATACCATCTCACCCCACAGAAGTATTCTGCTTTCACCTATACCTGAGAGCTAGCCAGGGTCAGCTTAGAAGCAAAAAGTAACATTTAAAAGTAGCCCACTCCCCGTGACTACATTACTTGCAAGCTCCCAAAAGCTGGACCCACTACAGTCCTCTAGACCAGCAGTCGCCAACCCTTTTGGACCTCACGGTCCACCAGTGGTCCGTGGACCACCGGTTGGCGACCGCTGCTCTAGACACCCCAACTGTGAGAAATCCCATCTCCCATAACTTTCTGACAACTTTTTCCACTGACCTCTCCAAAAGTGTCCATGTTACCTCTCAACTCCAAATCCAGACTGGACCCAGAGCTTCTATTCTGATCCAGGAGTAATGAATTCAAATTATCATCATGAAGCTCCTCTCCTGAGAAGAATGATGGAAACACTGTCCTTTCCTTATATACCTAGATTTGTGCTTACTTTCCGGGACATCTACACTAGAAGGGGAATGATTAATGTAAAAGTCTGGACAGTTGATACCTTTGAGGGAAGTGCAATGGGGAGGGGTACCTGGCAACTTTTAAAATACTGGTAATGTTCTATTTCCTAACCTGAAGAATACATGGCTATTTTTCTCCAACTATATATACTTATATAAGTATATTCTTATATACTTTTCTATGTGAGATATATATATATCACATTACATTACATTATATATATATATATACTAGAGGCCCGGTGCACAAAAATTTGTGCACTCGGGGAGGGAGGGAGGATCCCTCAGCCCGGCCTGTGCCCTCTCGCAGTCTGGGACCCCTCAGGAGATAATGACCTGCTGGCATAGGCCTGCTCCCGGGTGGTAGGAGGCAGGCCCAATCCCTAGGTGCAGCTCCTGGTCAGGCTCAGAGCAGGATGACCTGCTGGCTTAGGCCTGCTCCGGGTGGCAGGAGGCAGGCCCAATCCCTAGGTGCAGCCCCTGGTCGGGCTCAGAGCAGGGCCGATTGGGGGATTGGGGCCACG
>NW_006297573.1:2932885-2947983 GCF_000327345.1 Myotis davidii
CCAACCTCTCTTCTCTCTTTTTTAAAAAATATGTTTTTATTGATTTCAGAGAGGAAGGGAGAGGGAGAGAGACATGAAACATCAATGATGACAGCGAATCACTGATTGGCTGCCTCCCCCACTGGGGATTGAGTCCGCAACCCAGGCATATGCCCTTAATGGATTCAAACCCAGAATCCTTCAGTCCACAGGTCGACGCTCTATTCACTGAGCAAAACCAGCTAGGGCTTTTTTTTTTTTTTTTTTTTTTTTCAATTTGAAAAGTTGCCTCCCCAAAAGACTAAATGAAGTGAAATAGTCAAAGTCCATAATAAATGAGAGAACTTAGATGCTCATTAATTATCAATCACCTTACCCTTTCTAGTTATCCAAATCGTATGCTTCTTTAAAGACCATCTTGAATGGTAGCAACCTTCTGAAGCCTTAACTATACAATAACCTCCTTGACTTTCATTTCCAGTTTGTGTCATTATTTACTCACTAGAGGCCCGATGCATAAAGATTCGTGCAAGAATGGGCCTTCCTTCCCCTGGTTGCTGGCACCACCTTTGCTCTGGCCAAAGCCGCCTTTCCACCTTCCCACGCTGCCCAGAGGCCCGGGGTGGTGTGGAACACCTGCGTCATAGCCATGGTGACAACGCAAGCATCCCGCTCCCCCCCCCCCCCCACTCAGAGCCTGTGTATGCTAATTAACCCGCCAGCTTTGTTGGGTTAACTTGCACACTCACTCCTGATTGGCTGGTCCTGGTGGGTGTTGCAAAGGTATGGTCAATTTGCATCTTTCTCTTTTATTAGTGTAGATAATGTATATCTCCTTAGCTAGGTTGAAAACAGAATTTTTAGAAAAATAATTACTACTTTTCCTAATAAGTGGGGGAGGAGCAGAGGAATGTGGCTTAAACTAAGTGAACCTGATTTTAAATGGAATAAATTGGTAGTTGTGGAGATGGCTTTCTTGCCCAACAGGGTGACTAAATCTTGGTGGAGTCTATCTGCTGGCACCTTGATGTGGACTGAATGAGTTCTAAACCTGCCTCTGCCATAATCTAGCTCTAGGCCTTAGACAAGTCAGGGAACCCCTCTAGGCCTCAGTTTTCCCCACTGTAAGATAAGTGGGCAGAATAAATGACCTTGAAGACCCCTGAAGGCCAACAAGATTGTAGGAGTTATATGTTCCTTTCTGATTCACTGAGGAGTCAGAGCAGTCCAGGAGTATACATCTAATCAAAATTATCTCTAATATCCAACTGGCAGGGAAATTTAAAAGAGTTTCAAATGCAGGTGCTTTTACACAGAGTCAAATTTTAAAAGCTTTTTATAAATGTTATGCTTTAAGACAGTTAAATGCAGTGACTTTTAACCTGAAAACAGCTAAAGCTAAGGAAAATAATATAACTTGAACACATGCCCATTTCTAATATGATTCCATTTTTTAAAGTAACTCATAAATGTGCATGACTCATATATCTGAATATTATGATACGTTCCTTTATCATTTCATCTTCTGGTGCCAGTAATCCCACATTACAGAGTGACAAAGCCCTTTAGTAAGTGCAGCGTGTGCTTCTGGCCATACTCCAAACACCAGCACAGAACTGCTGCATTAGGAAAAAACCCAAGTGAGGATTTCTGGGCTTTGCAAGATAGGACCTCTAGTCAGTTGCCCAAAATTGACTCCCCTCACCTCTCCATGCACAGCCACCTAGACTTTTGATACCTGAAACCCTAACAACAATTATCCTTCAGGCTTATATAACCCTTTCAAGTTTACAAAGCACTTTCACTTAGCTGATTCCCAATGACTTCCACTAGGGTGCTTAGGGCAGATGTTACTATACCCATTTTACAGGTGAAGAAACAAGGGTTCAAAGAGTTTAAGTGACTTGTCCAAAGGTATTCAGCTAGCAAGTGGTGGAACTGAGACTTGCACCCAGGTCATCCCAAACCAAAACCTGGGCTCTTCTTACCAAACTGCTGTGTGATGTGGCATAACAAAGTAAGTGGTCAAAATAAAATCAGTTAAAAACCCTCGTGACTTTACTTATGGGAGCAGTTTGATCCTTTGTAAACTTATGGGAGTAGTTCAAACTTTTGTGAACACAGTAGACCATAAGAATGATTCTTAAACTTCATTCTCCCTTTCCTATTTATCCCCTATACCTTGGGTTGCTGGAGTTATCACCTCTAAGAAAGTGTTATCTAAAGAAAGCCAGTATTAAAACAGCTACTATCCCTCACTAGTTCCTATCCTTAAAATCACTAGTAAGTGAATCCTATTTCCAAAAAAGAACAAAGAAGTGACAAAGCTAAAATTAGAATCAGACCCAGTGACGGTTCTATGGCTAAATCCAGTTGGTTCCCATCATCTTTCCTTCTTGTCCCTTACAAAGTGGATCTGGAGAACCTCAGAAGCCTAGAAAGGGGACCAGGACAGAACTCCCAGAGGTGGGAAAGGGGCCAGCTAGGATAGGAGCTGAGACAACCCACCTGCTTTTGCTTGACCTCAGATATGCCCCCTCTTCCATTCCTAACTACAGAGAAAGTTTTTGAAATCTGCCCTCAGACCAGAAATGGCTAGCTGCAGCATGCAATGGAGACAAAAGATTAGGTGACTGGCCTCCGATCACAATGTTGGCAGGCAATGTGGTGCAGCATGGGGCTTTGAATCCTCTCTACATATGTAGACATTTAAACAGTTGGCAAGCCTTCCTGAGAAATAGAGCGTTCAGTCATCCTTTCAGTGACAAAAATTCCCTAGGCAGCCAAAGGTGTTGTTAGGTCCCTTATTTGACTGTTTTTATGAAGGGGAAAAAATACTATTAACTGTCCTCCCTAATTAGTCATTTGAGAATAGCTAGCCAGATCGTTCCTGTTTAAAATCAAGATTTTTCCATTGACCTGACAGTTTCATAGGTAGCTACAACTAACTTCATTTTAGTTGGAGGACATGGAAATTCACTCTGTATCCTTATTACACAGAGTTAATTAATTATACAGGAAGGGCTGGAGTCCCATCAGTTTATTAAGCCAATTTTACAGGAAGTCACAATGGGGGGATTCCAAAGCCAGTATACTATCAGCAGTATAAGCACCACTCAGGCTTCTCAGTTTACAAACACATTTTTTTTAAAGCTGACTAGTAACAATATAAAAATATCCCCTACCCTTCACCACTTCAAACATTTAGTATGATTTAGGTTTTTGGTTAACCATACATGTCAAATGCTTTAAGTTGCTAAATTACTACCTAGGCTGGAACTTTGTAACCAGACCTCACTTGTAATACAGTCACAAATTACATGCTAAAAACTTTTTTAAAACACTCCATGTGTTGGGCCAAATGAGATCTGCCTTATTGGCTGGGTACAAAATGGTGAGTAAGCAAACTAATCATGACACCACTCCAGAATGACAATATGACACAGGCCTTCTTTAAAGAGTGGTTTGGACATCACTCAAACCTGGGTTTAAGTCATGGCCCTGCCACTCATGAGCTATGTTGCCCTGGGCACCTGAGTCTCTGAGATCACTTTCTGTATCTGTAATACCAATTCTCTCTCATCTTACTGATGCCTAGGACCAAGCACAGAGGAAACCATACACTGGGTACTAAATAAAAGGAATCTATTAACCACTATGAATGTAAATTCAGAATGCAGGCCAATGTGACCACTTGGGTAATAATGGCATGGAAATTCAGGATAGGAAACAATTAAAGTTTTTTTATATTCTACTCTCCCCTCTTCAAGGTCCACTCCTCTATTATCTATCTTCATCAACTCCAGCCTACCATGACCAACACAACACAATTAGCACTTTATGAAATAGTTTGTTTCCAGAATCACTACTTGGCTGGTCCTAACGCCTACCCATTTAAGACCTTCAGGGGAAGAGTTATCTCTGTTTCTCTAACTTCCAGTCTCATCACCCATTCATTATTTTCACTGATTACAAACTACACTGAGACCACAAGCGATTACACCATACCATTTAATTAGAATTGCGGAAGCTTTAAAGTGCAAAAATCACTCTGGAACACTGTCAGACAACCTAAACATTTTAAACAAACATCTAACACTGTCTAAAACTGCTACGGTTCAGATCTCATGGGGACACACCCATTGGCTGGCTGTGGTGACTATGACACCAATTAGAGTCCCTCAGGCTAAGATTCTCAGGCACAGGGTACTGTGAACTAAACCACTGTAACCACTGTACATCCATTCAGATACACCCATTTTCTAGAACTTCAAAACCACCAGCTATAAACAACTCTTTCTTTGAAGAGTTTGGAACTGAAGCTACATATATCATGACTTAAAACAAAATGGAGTTTTAACTCTCCCTACAGACTTGTCTGCACTTGCCAGGTCTAAAGATATGAAACCAGCGCACTAGGCCAATGATTCTAAACAGTCTCCTCCCACGCCCCCCCCCTTTTATTAAAAATTGATTTCAGAGAGGAAGGTAGAGGGAGAGAGAAAGAAACATCAATGATGAGAAAGAATCAATGATTGTCAGCCTCCTGCATGCTCCCTACTGGGGATTGAGCCTGCAACCTGGGCATGTGCCTTTGACTGGAACCGAACCTGGGATCCTTCAGTCCGTAGGCAGACACTTTATCTACTGAGCCAAACCGGCTAAGACTCTCCTCCCTTTTTTTTAAAAGGTATGTTTTGTAATGCTTCGTTTACTACCCTGAAATGAAAATCCAAGATAATATAAACTATTTACATGCAAAATTTCAAGATAATCAATATAATGTCCAAACTATAAATAAAAACAAGGAAATTTATAAGAATCTGTATTTCAACATATAACTGCTCTGTCATGAGTACACTAGAAGACATAATCAAGTAGTCTAATAAAATGGAATAAGCATGAATGTAATAACTACAAATGCAGACAGATTCTGGTGTGCTCTTATTGACAACACAAATACAAGCATATCAACACTGATAGCATGACTTACAAAAATGATGAACAGCTTTTGGTAAAGTTCCAACAAAATAAAGTAAAATAGTATACTATTTATATAGTATAATATATACTATTTATATAATATATACATTATATGGTTCGTTGCTAAAAAATTCAGGGTATATCAAAATGATGCAAAAAGTACTTTATGTAACACAGAATTAGGTTCTAGGCCAGGGGTGGGCAAACTTTTTGACTCGAGGGCCACAATGGGTTCTTAAACCGGATGGGAGGGCCGGAACAAAAGCATGGATGGAGTGTTTGTATGAACTAATACATGTTAACACTGCTGCTGGTGAAGGAGCAGAGGGGAGGACAAGAGAACCCTCTGCTCTTTTGGCTCCGCGGGCCGGATAGAACAGCCGAAAGGGCCGTATCCGGCCCGCGGGCCATAGTTTGCCCACGGCTGTTCTAGGCTCATAAAATTAAAAACAGGCTTTTCCCCTACGAGAATATCTGGAGACACATTTGAAAGTCATGTAGGCTATTACAAAATGCTTTGCACAAGACTATCCCTGTGTACATTGAAGGAAATTAGTATTCCTGGCCATGCCCCCGAAGTGCCACAGGTACCCACCCCACCATCAACCAACAAAGCTCCACAGAAAGTTCCTGAACCAGTTGCTAGGACAAGTGCTGCTTTGTGGTCAAGGGGCGTCTTATTGTCTTTCTGTTTCATGTATTGACCTTAGACCTATGCTTGGCTCCTACGCAGGTGCTCAGTAAGTCTGAGGAATTGGGTGGTACTTGTTCTGAAACGCCTCCATTTATTCTTAGGTAGCAGGAAACGGAGTCAATATTTTCAGTCAATAGGAAAACAGCATCTAGTGGAGTGGAATGTAAAACTGCTGACATTTCACTCATAATCAGAAACATTTTAAAGCATCGGTCTCCAACTTTCGGACCTTGCAGACCACCGGTTGGCAACCGCTGCTTTAAAGAATGCTATTGTTCCTGCCCCCATAATGACAGCCTAAGACTAGGACAGCAAAATCACATCATGGCATGATGTCCCACTGAGCCTGGGAATGGCTTTAAAATCCATCTCAACATGGCTCTCATAGTTCTGCCAACTATTTGAGCTTCCCAGCCTCAGAATTAAGAGAGAAAAGAAATCAGTAGGCTCAAACAGACTTCCTGTGGGTACTTAGAACCTTCCACCCTATGCAATCTAATTATTTCCACTATTATCATCTGAGCACTTACTATGTGCTTTAGGCACGCAGTGCTAAATGATTTTTCGACCCTTGTACAGTAACACAAGGCCCAAGGTCAAAAGCTGGTATCAGAGCCCTAATTCCCACCCAGATCTATCTAGCTCCAAAGCCTGTGCTAGTCTGCAACCACCTGCAAAACGACCTGTCAGAAGGTGCTTTCTACTCGAGTGGCACTTCTCTGCATGGATCCAGGAGCTGAGCAGGCAATTCTAGGTGGACAGCCAGACAGCATGTCAAATACAAGCCAAAACAAAAAATTCCTCTCTCTCACTGACTCAGCCAGAGGTCAATCTGAGTCCCAATTTAGATCTTAAAACCAAACTTTGGATACCAGGACACCACATTTTTCCTGATGCATAATAACCCAAAGTTTCAGGATGGCATCAAGCCCTGCTGAATGCTGGCTCCAACCTATCATCACTCTGCCTATACCTGGTTCCTGTTTCTCTCCTAAGAATGCCCCGCGCTGTTGCCCCCAATCCCTACCTTCCGTCCTCTGGGCAAATACTGGATCTTTGCTCATCTGATGGCTTGGAGGAAATGCTCCTCCTATCTGCTCTGTATATGTGAATCCTACTCATAATTCAGGTTCTACAATAAAGTTGCCTTCCCCTGCCCCTCCCCCCCCAAGCCTCTCCTTATTTTCAAACTGAAAGGGACTGACCCCACTTCAGAGCCTTCATGGCACTTTTCTCAGGGCTCTTATCCCACTCTCCCTTACATCTCAGTAATGAGGACACATGACCCTTCCCTAGAGCTTTAGTTCCTTACCAGAGGCCCAGTGCACGGATTCATGCACATTGAAAGGAAATTAATTAGAAGGTGGCCAGAGGGGCAGGACTGGGCGAGAAAGGCCAGACACATCCTGGAGCCAACCTCCCATGGTCCCTCCCTGGCCGGCCACACCTGGGGCAGCACCGGGACTCAAAGGGCATCTGTGGAGTGAGCAGGGTCCCACCAGCAGGCAGGTTCCTTGGCCTGGCCTGCGGGGATTGGGCAGAAACCAGCAGTCCGACATCCCCCAAGGGGTCCCAGAGTGGGAGAAAGCACTCTGCAAAGTTGCTGTCGCTCGGCAGCTCCTGTGTTGAGCATCTGCCCCGTGGTGGTCAGTGTACATCATCTCTACCAGTCGGAGCCTCACCCCCTGGTGGTCACTGCACGTCATAGCTACCGGTCAGATGGCTGAATGGTCGGACCATCACTTAGGCTTTTATATATATAGATTTGCTCCCGTATCCTCCCATAATACTAACTACCAATACCACCATCACCATCACCACTAAATATAAGGTCCACTTAAGGAATGGCTACTGAGGCCTGGCATGATCCAGCCTCCACTGGCACTATAGCATACTAGTAGATACAAGCACAGTCTGGAATCAGACTGCCTTTGTTTGAATCCCTGCTCTACCATATACCAGCTGTGAAATCTTGTTTAAGTTACTCAGCCCTCTGTGCCTCAGTTTCCTCATCTGTAAAACAAAGATAATAATGGAAATTCACAGATTATCATCAGTGTTAAAACAGTTAATATGTGGGAAGGCACTCAGCACAGTGCCTGGCATATAGTATAGACTAAGTAAGTGTTTGCTATTGCTATTGTCAGTGCTGCCTCAAACCCTGATTCACATTATGCTCCAAGTCCATACTCTGAGGTCCTTAAATATACCAAACTACTTCTCATATTTGTTCAAACTGCCTTGACTGCTCTTCACACACAAGCTCCTTACCCTTCTCATCATTGTATCTCCTTCAGTCCAGCCAGGAGCCTAGCATATCGTCAATAAGTATTTGCTAGTACCTGCCACCTTCCACACAGTAAGTGCTCAAGAAGCATCTATTGAATTAATAAATGGGATCCTTAAGTTAATGCATGGATGGTCACTGCTACTATAAGAGCAGGTGACAACCTGCAAAATGCTATTTTCCATATCTGGTCAACTCTGAATTATCAACCAACCAAAACATCTGTTAAGCACCCACAGTGAGCAAATCTGCATGTTCTCTGTATACTGTATACTACAAAACAATAAAGTCATTGTATTTGACTGGAAGATAATAGGCAGGATCAAGGCTACAGTGTATGCCTGGGCATGGTGCCAAGAGGACCCAACTGAAGTGAGCAAGTGATGGCTGAAATCCTGCCTGCCTTCTGCTAGCCTGGCCATGCTCCCTGGTGCAGGGCTGCCCCACCCAGACATGGCATTGTTTTCTAATTTTCATAAAGGTAACATACAGGTCAGTAGCAGCCCTGAGAAGGATCAGTCTTATTTCTTAAGGCTGAGCCTCTATTCCATGGGATTTTAATGGCATAAAAGCCATTGACTATTAAGAACACCCTCCCAATCTCCAGGTGCCCGTGAAACAGCCACTAGGGATGAAAGAATTCTATTCCCTGTGAAGCTTTTGATAATAACAAGAGCAGGGACGGGTAGCCAGTCAGTTCACTACCACTTTTTAACTCAGACTAGTTTATCAGATGAACTACTATTTCATGTCAGAGCAGAGAAGCCTGAAAGTGGAGGCCTGAGAAGACTGTTTTCATGCAGCAAAGGGTGGTGAGAAAGATTCAGAACAAGGAATACTGCCAGGAAGGGCAGGCTCAGTCTGAGGACCCCAAACTTCATCCCCCTTACCTGAGGCTAGCTCTCACAGCGTTCCGTGTGAGTGGGTACACAGGAGTGCATTCATATATCTACACACTTGCACACACAGAGGGAGAGAAGGCCGCTTCAGTTTCCCAGCTTCCTGACCCCTGAGTAAGTCCTAACTGTTCAGCAGAGAAAAACAGCACAGAGAAGCATAAAGAGACCCAAGTATTTCTCTTAGCTTTTCCAATAACTTGCAGTGATTTTTAGAAAGTCGTTTTTCCTTTCTAGGCCTCAATTTCATTATTTATAAAATGAATAAGGCTGTAATATGTAACACATTAAATAAACTATGTCATTTTCAAGCAATGTTCTAAGTAACCAAAAGGTTCTGAATGCTATAAAATTCGGGGGGAGGGGGAGGGAATTTATTCAAATTTCACTTTTAAGCTATATTTTAACAAACTTTGAAATTTTAATAAATCCCACAAATTCAATTTTATAGCAAATTTTAACCCACTGAAGATCATCAATGTGTTCGTACTTTCTTTCTATAGACCGTGGAATAAACCTTCTCACATCAATTTTGAGCGTATAATTAACTTCTTGTAAATACGTCACTGATTCTGAAGGAAACTAGAATTCTATTTTTTTTTTAATTCAGGCCTATACTTGTCTGCTCCCTTAAAATTGCTCAAGCAAGTCTACAACTACACACATGCTCGATTAAATGTCAGGCAAATCTCAGGCATAGCTGCCGGGCTCCTACTCTTATCACAGAGGAAGAGTCAGTTATGCAATAACAAATTCGTAACAGTCTACAATGGAATAGAAAGAGTGAACACACATTATCATCTCTCTTGCTCTTATTATGTCATTATATAACTAATATAGTAATAATGATAGCTACATTTTGGAACACTTACTATATACTGGATCTTCTGGTAAGTTTTTTTTTTGTTAGTTTACTGATGTGACATTGGTTAATAACATTATATGAATTTTAAGTGTACAATTCTTTAATACATCATCTGTATATTGCACTGTGTGCTCACCCTCTGGTAAGTTCTTTTTAAAAAAAAAAATTATTGATTTGAAAGAGTGAGCGAAGCACTGACTTGTTGTTCCACTTATTCATGCATTCATTGGTTGATTCTTATACATGCCCTGACTGGGGATTGAACGTGCAACCTTAGTATATCGGAGCGACACTCTAACCAACTGAGCTACCTGGCTAGTGAGCTAGTGAGGTTCTTTAATCTCAAGCTAACACTATGAGGTACATTTTATTGCACTTTATAAACAGCAAAGCAGATCATAAAATAAATAATTTAGCCAAAGGTCACCTACCTAGGAAATGTCAGGGTCAGGTTCAAACCTAACTCAACTCACTCCCTTTTGTATCCAACAAGCTTTAACTAAGCATCTACTATGTGCCAGGCATGGTGCTACATGCTAGCTTTGTTGCTAAAGCTTTCTTTCAACTTTTTGTTGCCTTTTTTCCCCTTTTTCTTTATTATTGTAAAAACACTTAACATAAATTTACCCTCTTAACAATTTTAAGTGTAATTTACAGTAGTGTTAACTATATAAATCTTGTTTTCATCTTGAAACTGTGTAACACATTGAACTACTGCAATTTCCCCAAATTTTAAAAACTTTTTATTTTGAATGAATTTTAATTTTACAGAAGATCTGTAAAGAGTTCTCATATACCTGTGTCCAGCTTCTCCCAACAGTAATGCAGTGGCATTTTTCTAATGGGTAAAATGGGATAATCAAGTCCATCATCAAATAATCCCGAGGTCCCAACTCTGTGCGGGGAATAAGTAGCTTGGGCTAATGCCTCCGCCTTTGACTACACACATTTCTGTCCTCCACTGACTTTTGACTCTGACTGCCCTCTCCCCTGCACTGCCCCAGGGGTGGGAAATGAAGCAAGGGAAAGGATCGAAAAGAAACCACCACAACTCAAAGATTCTTCCTCCCAGTAAGAATTCTTAGGCCACTGCAGATGGAGCCTAAAGCCATAGAAAGATTTATGTGTTTAAAATAAATACAGCAACTCAGGGAAATCTCAAATAAATAACAAGGAAAATAAATAAATATAAGTAAACACTACATCAGTGTTAGCTAGATGAAACCAGGCATCACGCTAAAACTTGTATTTACATTAACTCATTTAATTCTGAACCAGTGCTAAAGGGGCTTAAGCACCATTATCCTCATTTTATTAAAGAGTAAACCTGGATGCAAAGAAGTTCAGTTTTACTCTAAGTTCTGGAGCTAATGAAATGGAAACTTCCCTTGTCTGGTAGGAGGAAGAACATATGGCTCCCACCCCTCTGCTTTGAACTTCTAAATTCCTAGAGCCCTGGTCTCAGGAAGTTACTTTTAATAACCATGGCCACTGTCCAGACATGGGATCTGACCCATCTCCAGCTCAGCGAAACCGCTGGCAAGTGCAGCGTTTTTCAGCCCTGAGTAATCTTTGCGTAAGAGTGAGTCCCCATCTCTATACTTACTGCCAGGGGAAGTGAAGAAACTTCTGAGGGACTTGCACAACGCTTTAACCCCTTCCCCGGCAGAAACGTGTATACACGTTTTCACAAAATGTTCTTTTTTCAGTCGTCGACGAGTATACTCGTCTAAAACTTTACCTTCAAAAACCAGCTACATACGTACCATTCTAAATAATTTCATCTAGAAACTTTCTGAGGAAATACTACTCTTAACCACAAAAATGGGAAGAAAAAATAATTACAAACTGTTTTCATAACCAGCATCAAAAATACTATATAGAACCAAAATAAAAAAATTAGTCAGAAAAAGAAACGTTTTTAACAAAAAAATTGTTGGGGAAGGGGTTAAAAAGCAGGATCCCAAGAGGCCTTCCACAAATGTTATGCCAAAGGACATTACCCACCTCCCACCTGCGTCCTCCCCTCATCATCCGTGCGGGCAACATGCTGACTGATGCTCACTCTTCAACAGAAAGTCAAAGGACACATTGGACGCCCTTCCTTCTCATGCTGCTTTATCACACTTTCTCCACACAACTGTGGGGCCAGAATTCACTTCTAAGGATCCCTGTGTCTCTGACAACACAGCTAGAGACCACAATGGCAATCTATCTGCTTCATCAAACACACTGGTCTAGAGAAAGTTTCTGCTTTCAAAGAATCCTTGGTTTACCCTTAGGCTCACTTTGTTTCACACTGAAGTGACTAGCTTTGAATCATTACAACCGGCCTTGGTCTGTAGAATTTTAAGGCGCTTCAGAAACAATTACTCTGTAAGTATGGATACTCTCCGTTAACACAAACACATTAACAAGGCACAGAGGCAAGGGCCTAACTCACAGATCCACCTCTAGAATTGGGGAACTGGCAGGAAGTGACCCAGACACTATTAGCGGTCCTCAACAGGGGGAAAGACAAATGCTGACCAAACCGCAGGAAGGACAGAGGTATCGGAGGCGGCCAGAGAACACGTGGAGAAATGGGAAAGGACCAAAAACAGTCTCTGTTCCTGGTCACTGGTTGAGATCAGCAAGGAAGGCTTTCAGTGGGATCCCAAAGGCATCACTCAAAAGTCGAGTTTGGTCCTAAGAAACTTGCTCAATAAATGACACAAAGGCACACAGATGAGGCTGTTTTTGAGAAAGGCAAAGCAAAGGGCTGGGGGAGCCACACCCAGGGCACCAGGCAGTGAAGAACTAAGTTGTTTTCTCACCAGCAGTACCTGGCATCGCTGCAAACAGAGTTACAGTGACTCATCATGATGAATTCATGGAACAATAAGTTAA
Organism: Myotis davidii; assembly: GCF_000327345.1. Lineage (NCBI taxonomy): Eukaryota > Metazoa > Chordata > Mammalia > Chiroptera > Vespertilionidae > Myotis > Myotis davidii. The sequence continues at coordinate 2,945,479 of NW_006297573.1, forward strand.
AAAAACAGAATATGAAGACCTTGGCATTCCAGTTACAAACGAGATGTGTAGGCACTACATGAGTGCCCCCTCAACCCTGACTGTTCCCAAGGCTTTGTCCTCCTGAGACTTTTCTGAAAGCTTTCCCATCTATTGGACCTGGAGAATGTTTCATTCTCTAAAAATCCAGCTGAAACGCTCACCTTCCTGTGGAATCTTCCTGACTTCCTCAGACAAACGCAGTCACTCTCTTCTCTGTGCCTTCTCAGTATTTTGTTAAACACATCATTACAACCTTAGCGTTCTTTGCATTGTAAATACCATCTACCAGATTATACGAGAGGCTGGTTTTATTCATTCTTTTTTCTCATAATCAGTGCTTAGAACATGGTGGGTACTCAGTGGATGAATGAACCCAGCAGGACCATCAAGAGTTCCCAAGGCCATAGCAGTCTGTAGAAAGATTTATGATCAACTTATGAAATCAACTCACTTGAAGACCAATACAATCCCAGCCATGGGGGTGTGCATCAATCCCCTCCGTGGTCCCTCTAAAATAGGAATGAGGGAGCTTCTCCCTGACTGGCCTCTAGAAAGAGGAATGGAAATGCAGATGCAGGCTGGCATCTTTGGGGATGACACCACCAAACAAATTAAGCTGGTTTTCAATCCACTGTGATCAAACTAAAGCACCAGATTGTAGGGTGTTAAAAATATTTACTGTAGGGTCAAGCCTCGGACTGACCTGTGGCAGAGCTATATACAAGTCCCAGCTTGGAGGGCAGAGCCCTCCTAGCACAATTAAGCTTGACCTTATAGTCCTCCCTTGTTCCTAGGTAGCTAATGGGCTGTGGGAGGTGCAGCAAGTGCTGCCATAACAAGGCTTGAGTAACAAAACAAATTTGAAACTCGCAAGTACATTATAAACATGTTGACCACTCCCCTTGTTTTGCTTTGTGTGATCTGACTATAAAATAAAGCTTCAACAGGCTGTGTCACTGTTTCCTCAACTAAGCAGTGACCCACCTGGTCCCAACTGTATTCTCTTGTCTGTTTTCTTTAATCCTTCACCACCCCTCCTCAGGTTCACCCCTGGCAGTGCTAGACACAGTTCAATTTACAAAACTGATTTCTGACTTTTTCCTTCCTCTGCCCATCAGAGGAGGAAACCAGGAAGACTGATAACTCATTTTAAACCAAGTCTCCAACAACTTGTCCTTTCCTCCTACTGTCTGAACAGTCATCTAGGTCTCTGGCAGTCACCTGCTCTTTGTCCAGCCCTTCCTGCTGTGACAGAATACCTGAGATGCTGATGACAGAATCACCTGCAACCACAATGGCTCATTTCTGATGGTAAGAGAGAAGACTAGCATAAGTCCCCTTTACAATTTTGTTCAATGGATGTCAGAGCAATAACCAATGTACAAATAAATCAGGAAAGGCTGGAGTGTGGCTTGAAAGGATCCAGGAAGGCCATCCTACAACAGACCTGTAAGTGTCTCAACACCCAGGACCACTGGCCCAAAGACAGATGCCTCAAAGACTCTCCCCACTTCACTTCCCATGGGATCCAGTCTCCTAGCCCCCAGCTTTACGACACCAATATCAATACAGGGCTCAGCAAATAAGAGGCCAATGAGCAATTTCTAAATAAAACTCACTCATGGGCTGAGTCACTTCCTTTCTGTCCATGTTCAAGATCCACGAGGTTAAACAACACCGAGGAGAGGCAGTTATTAGATAACCACAGGATTTCAAGGTTAGAATGGACTCTACCAAACATTGACCCTCCTCTTCCAAGGCGATAATCACCTACACTTTCATTATCAGAGCCAACAAGTCTTTACCTTACCCTTCAACTCCAGAGGCCTAAAAACTGCAAGAATATTCTTAAGCTCATCAAACTCTTGTATTGTGGAAAAATTCATTCATTTTTAGGGGAAAATTAAGTTCCTTTTCCCACAAAATCAAAGAGACACGCCTATGTCACTTGCCCATCAGCTGCCCAGACACCCAGGACTTTCACAGGTATGATTGGACAAGTGGGGCCAAATAAAAGTGCTGAGAAGCAACACAACTTCATGACAGACGGCCTGGGCGTGAGCCCAGCATAACCACTCACTAGCTGTGATCTTAAAATGAGAGTAAATACTAGGACCTACCCCAGATTGTTCAGAGGATTAGGTTAATTCCTCAACTTAATAAGTGCTATATTTCCTCCATAAATGAAGAGGTAGAGCCGTTTCCTTGAAAACATGCTATTCCACATTCACAAGAACTTTCAGTGTGACAGCATAAAACATTAGGTTGAACCCTATGAAACTTCCAACCTTTGATCATTTTTTTAACCTACAAAAATGGCAATTTCAAATAGGTATGAATAAGAACACAAAGCAGTGCATTTTAATTTATCCTAAGTGCCTAAGACCATTTATAGAAAATCCTTTAAATGACTTGTTTCAAAAGAAAATCAAATATCTGTGTGGGGCTGATCCTCCTACCCATCGCCCCCCCCCCCCCCCCCAC
>NW_006297573.1:2948099-2952813 GCF_000327345.1 Myotis davidii
GTTTGGTCTGTAGGACCTTGTCAAGGTTGAGCAACCTTGGCTATTTGGGGAACTGACTGGCTGCCAAGCTGGCTTCCAGCCACCACCACCTGTTACTTTGACAACTGTAGCTTCAGGGCTACTAGGACCATTTGCAAAACCTCAAGCACCTACAGGAAGCTCAAAGGCACAAGAGGTCCAAGCTGTAGGGACTAAAGAACCCCACGCATTCATCTCCTTCCAATGGTGCTTTTGGCTTCAAAGGAAACCACTTCATTTTTATGACACAGTCACAGTCCTTGTCCTGACTAGCACCATCTGGATTTCAGCCATTATTCCAGTTGTACCTATACTCACTCAGAAAACTAGTTCAGAAGAGGTTTCAGTGACCCAACACCAAGCATCTTTTTTCTTAGAAAGTTTTTCCATAAATCTGAAACCTTTAAAATTAGAGAGTAAAGCACTTCACAATTATAGTAAACTTCAATTAACACAGGCCCTCTCTGTACTATCTTTGCAACATCCTGTCAATCTAGAATTATTTTTTAAAAAATTTAAGTTTAATTATATACAAAGAAAAGAAATGGTCCTTTATAAAGAACAACCTTAATCAAAAATTTTAGATACATTGTGTGATTTTATGTCTTCCTTTTCATCAGTCACGTAAAGGTTCTTTTTAACTATTGGCCAGTAACAATGGGATAGCGGCAGAATCTTTCCCTGGCCTATAAACTAAACCTAGTTAGGAAAAAAAATACAGAAGCACTTGTACTTATCTGAACCCTTTTAAATAAAGACCAGCATGCAAATTCACACTTAGGGTTTTTTTGGTTGTTTTTTGTTTTTTTAATCTTTTTGAAAAATATATTTTTATTGATTTCAGAAAAGAAAGGAGAGGGGAAGATAGAAACATCAATGCTGAAAGAGAATCATTGGTCAGCTGTCGCCTGCATGCCCCTACTGAGGATCGAGCCCGCAACCCAGGCATGTGCCCTGACCAGTTATCAAACCATGACCTAATTCATAGATTGATGCTAACCCACTGAGCCACACCAGCCAGGCATACTTAGGTTTCATGGTTTTGGAACACATGAAATATGATTCCATGTTATTACATAAACTAAATGAAGGCCTGGACCAAGATCACCAATCGGCCTTTTATGAAGGCACACAGATGAGTTGATTAATTTGGGCTTAATGGACATATTTCAACTGGACATTACAGCTCCACTTCCTCATCACCAGAACTATTTATCTTCTCTAATTCCCTCAACGCCAGAACCATTTATATAAAGTCCAAAACCGTACTGGCTCTGAATGGAAGTAGCAAGTAAACTCTTTCTCAATGCCAGACCATATACTTTCATGTTTCTCAGCTAAAATTAAGAGTTTATTGCCAAAGAAACTGAAAAACTAATGCTACCTCTGAAGTCTCTCCTCTTAATATTTTTTTAAAATATATTTTATTGATTTTTACAGAGAGGAAAGGAGAGAGATAGAGAGTCAGAAACATCGATGAGAGAGAAACATCGACCAGCTGCCTCCTGCACACTCCCCACTGGGGATGTGCCCGCAACCCAGGTACATGCCCTTGACCGGAATCGAACCTGGGACCTTTCAGTCCGCAGGCCGACGCTCTATCCACTGAGCCAAACCGGTTTCGGCACCTCTTAATATTTTATGTCTACACAAGAATGTGATGGGAGCAGAGGTAGATGGCAATTCCATACTATCTCAGGACATGCTTCCTAGCGCCCAGAACAGAATCCTGGGCATTTACCCTCCCCTGACATTCCTATCAAATGCTATAACTATTTAATAATTAAACAAATTAATTTAACTAAACTGAAGATTCATCTGGCATTCTTTTCATAGGTACTTTGTTGGCACATATGTGTTTACAGCACTACTGGTACTATTAGAAAAATTGAGAACATACTTTGCTCTAAAGATAACCTTGCCCCATTGGCTCACTGTTCTGGCTGCTACCAACCCTCTTTTCTGGAAGCAAGGGGATGCCAGATGATTTGTGAGCAGCAGATCTTTGCATGACTGTATACATATGCGCACACCTCTAACAGTGGCTATGCAGATGAGAATAGATGGCAGCTTATGGCTCATTACATAGGAGAAGGGAAGAGGTATAAAAATCTACACAACCCCAGTTCCAACACACCCACCCAAGATCACAAGAGCTTCACAGTTTTCAAAAGTTAAGAGTCACTAGTTTGGAAGTAACATATAGCATGGTTCAGTGATAGAAAGCATGGGCTATTAAGTCAGACAAGAGTTACTCATTTATAAAATGAAAAGGATGCATAATTTCTCCAAATCTTGGTTTCCTCATCTTTCAATAGAGATATTACCAAACAGAGCACAAGGATTAGGCACACAGCAGATGCGTAATTTATAAGGTCAAGGTCATGGATATAATCCCACTCAAGGCTTAAAAAAAACCTCACAAAACACATGGTTTCAATCTTCACTCTGAAACTCACATGTGGCACAACAAGTCAATACAAGAGGAAGAGGAAATAAGAGAAAAACAACTTAGATTACATGTCTCCCTACTGGGTTACTCAATGCTATTCCTTTCTAAATAAAGACCAATATGCAAATATGCACACTCAAATTTTAATGATGCTGAGCTTCACTGTTTTGGAACACACATAATACATGAGTTCACCAAAGAAAATACTGCAGAAATTTCACAAAGATACTCATGAACATTACACATTAGCAGGCCTTTTCAACTGTGTATAAAGTAAGTGACCAGATGCCAACAAGCCTGTAGATCCTATGGGAAGTGGCCCTACACACAGGCATACTGGTTACTTTAAGAAGTGAAAACAGGGAACTTGATAGAAAAACTATAGAAATCACAAGCATTCTAGTTGAAAGGTAGCTAATATGAAAATACACTGTCTATACACAACTCACTAGATCCTGGAGGGCTTCTCTATCTTAATAATCCTAAGAGCTATCATTTATGGAAGCTCTATTTTATTCCAAGTTTCTCACTCCCAATTTCTTTAAAAATGAGGAAAGTGAAGTTAAGAGGGGTTTGGTGTTCCAACACAACAGAGTCAATAAGCAGCAAAACTAAAATTTAAAGTTTCGACTTTAGGACTTTCTACTCCAAACCATGCTATGACCCTATAAGCACAGGGCTCAGCATAACTATTGATGTTCATAAATGAACCTGATCAATAAATAAAAATATATGATACTCATGGCAAAGACATAGCAAACATATTTTTGAACTTTATCATCAAAGTAAAAGTTTTTTTTTAAATATACTGATTATAAAAATAACCTCCCACTGACCTAGAAAAGTTGGTTATCCCAAAATGATTCATCCCGAAGAGATTAAAAGAGTCAATAATATACTGCAATTACAGCCACATCTGAAATAAATTCACTCAACTCTGGAAACATTTTAAAATAAAAAATGCAACATTACTGAACATTCTTCCATTTGGGGCTTTCATTGAGGCTTAAATGCTTAACCACTCTGATAATGTCAGAAATGAAAGGTAAAAATGAAGATTACAGTAGGTCCCCAGGTTACCTCGGAGATCTGTTCCTACGGCGCGACGTAACACGATTTTCACCGTAAGTCGGAACCCACCTACATAAGCATCTATGTCACTCTCAGGGAGCACATAAACACTAACGAAACAGTAAAAAAAAAAAAAAAATTTGAAGATAACAATTCCTGACCTTTACCTGTGGTAAATAATAAAAAAACATAAAGGACATATGTACATACGTCAAAATGACGGAGCTTTTCTTTTTATATAAATAAATGGGAGATGGCAATGTAACCACAAAACAACTTATGTCGAGTCCGACATAACACGAGGACTGCCTGTATATGTCTTGTATTTTAGGGATCCCAAAAAATAAGTAAAGTCAGTCAATAATTATTTCAAATTTCTCTTGGTTATAACGGAAAAAAAAGAAAAGCACACAAAACAAAACAACAAAAGAAAAAAACTCACCTCCTTTCAGAGTCCTCTGCTCCTCCCAGAGAAACTAGGACTGGAAAGGGGACCTCAGATGTAAGACATTTCATTCAAACTCCTACAAAGGACCTTCATTTTATGGATGAATAAAACAAAGCACAGAGGCATGAAATGACTTAATCACGGTCTCAGGGTTACTACCAGATCTCCAACATGAAGGTGCCTGACTCTCTAAGTTTACTGACAATACCTGGGTCTAAAGACCAAATGAAAAGTCTGAGGTCAACCATATCCCATCAGTGCGCTCTGGGATCTGCAGGCAATTTTCCAGGCAAGGCACAGAAGATGATGGAGGAGTGGTATAGGGACCAAAGGAAGCAGTACCAACTGAAGTCCACTCAGCCTGGAGCAATAGTGCCAGTTTGCTGTCTGTTACTGGAAACAGGTTGCTGACAAATGTGAGAATAACCCAGAATTAGATAAAATCCAAAAGAGAGAAACTACTCCTGGATGAATATAATAACTATATGCAAAAATGAACCACCAGCCCTGTCGATATGGCTCAGTAATTGAGCATGGACCTATAAACAATAAGGTTAAGATTCGATTCCCGGTAGGGGCACATGCCCAGGTTGCAGGTTCGATCCCCAGTGTAGGGCGTGCAGGAGGCAGCCAATCAATGATTCTCTCTCATCATTCATGTCTCTCTCTCTCCCTCTCCCTTCCTCTCTGAAATCAATAAAAATATATCTTTTAAAAATGAACTA
>NW_006297573.1:2952937-2961385 GCF_000327345.1 Myotis davidii
ATTTTATCAGAGTATTTTTTAGTGAAAGGAACAATAACACTAATTTCTACATGGAAGGAACTGTGAAAATGTGGACAAATCGCATTCATTTTCTTCAATTAAATCAAGAATAGTGGTTCGGTAGCTGTGCGTTAGTACATGTATTCAACTTTAACCCAAATGAAAGGTTCATCTCCAATTTAATACCAATGTAACTGTTTAACATGCTTTATCTACACATAATTCAGACTTTAAGCCAGATATCAGTCAATGCCATCCCTGCCTTAGAATAAGGAATAATAGTAGATAACATAATTAACCAAATATAAGACATATTTTCTCTCAAAATTGTATCTCAGGGTGTGAAGTAAAAAGAAAAGAACCTCTCACAACTAATCAATGTTTCACTCTCATATCAATGTTTCTCTCCTCTCTCTCTCTCAAAACATCAATAAAAACATATCCTCGAATGAGGGTAAAATACACACACACACACTGGAATTATATCTGGACACAAGAAATTAATAAAAGAGGATACTCAGGGGGTCAGGGAAGAAAGTTGACAAGGATGGGAGCAAGCCTTCTCAAATTGTATCTTGTTCTGCTTTCTGAACAAAGTGAATATAGGACCCATGTCAAACAAAATGTCAACAACAGCAACATAATAATAATCGTAATGAAAAGTTAAAATTGCTTGCCAAGAACACCTTGGTAAAAGGGACATTTGCCACCTACAAAGTGAGAACATTAGAGCTAAGTAACATATTACACAGGGATCCTCTTCTACTTCCATGGAAGAAGAGAGGATAAAGAAAACCACTTACTGATCACCAATAACAGGCTATGTTTTCTGCATATGTTATCTCTTTCAATATTCAAATTAAGCCTAGTAGGTCTAAATAGCCCCATTACTGTAAATAAGTAAACGGCAAAGTTTTTGTTAACTTGCCCAAAGTCACAGGACTGTGAGTGGAACTCATGATCTTATCTGCTAAAAACTCTCAAAAGGAACTATTTAAGTCTCAGTAAAAATAAAAATAAAAATCCTGTAAGTCAGCCATTCACCCATAACCACACTTCCTTCCACAGCATTTCCTCTAATATTCTGTTTTCTAGGTTTTGAGAATAAGTGCTTATTAAATAAAGCAAACATTCTACATCTACACTAACAAAGGATGCTCTACATTCTGCACTTACTATGCACCAAAAAAGTTAATTATGGGTAATGTTACCAGATTATTTTTTCCTTCATTGACGATTATAGAAATGCATGCAAAATCTCTGAATAATGAACTTCACAGGAATTGTAAATCATCTTTTGTAGTAAGATGATACAAATGATGCCACCAGGGAAGCAGGGAGGAAAGAAATAACTAATATTTTATTGGTCACTTATATACACCAGTCACTGTTCTAAGTGCTTTAAATATAAAGACTCAATTCTCTTAACAGCCTTATGAGGTAGGTACTGTTATTATCTTCATTTTACAGATGAGTAAACTGAGACAGAGAAATTAAGTAAGTTGCCCACAGAAACTGTCCTAACTCCACTGTCCACACTATACCCCACCATGCAATACTCCCCACAGAGCATTTCCAGTCTGCCGCAACTAAAAATGAACCAGAGAACAGCTCATCTCTAGCAGATGAGTGAATGATTTGTAATCTTATTCATTTTATTATACGTCCTCTTATTCCAAGAGAAAGAGGCTTTAGCTGACTGCCAAATGGATTGATGAGACAAAAAAGGTTTAATACACCTCTCCCAAGACATATGAACAGCCAATAAACATATGAAAAGATGTCCAGCCCGACTGGCGTGGCTCAGAGATTGAGCACTGAACTATGAACCAGGCTGTCATGGTTCAATTCCCATACAGGGTACATGCCCAGGTTGCAGGCTTCATCCCCAATAGGGGGCAAGCAGGAGGCAGCCGATCAATGATTCTCTCTCATCATTAATATTTCTATCGCTCTCTCCCTCTCCTTTCCTCTCTGAAATCAATAAAAATAAATAATAAAAAAGATTTCTATCTCACTTGCAATTAGGAAAATGCAAATCAAAACTAGAATGAGACATCACCTTAAACCTGTTAGAGTGGCCATTATCAACAAGACAAGCAATAACAAGTGTCGGAAAGGTTGTGGAAAACAGGGAACCCTCATTCACTGCTGGTGGGAATGTAGACTGGTACACCACTATGGAAAACAGTCTGGCGATTCCTCAAAAAATTAAGAATAGAGCTACCATACAACCCAGATATAAACCCATAAAACTCTCAATCATGTATTTAAAAAGATATATGCACCCCTATGTTCATTGCAGCATTATTCACAGTGGTGAAGACATGGAAACAACCAAAGTGTCCCATGATAAAAGACTGGATAAAGAAGATGTGGTACATAAACACAATGGAATACTACTCAGCCATAAGATAGGACAAAATAGTTCCATTTGCAACAACATGGATGGACCTTGAGAATATTATGCTAAGTGAAATAAGTCAATCAGAAAAAGGTAAGAACTATATTCATATGTGGGATATAAAATTGAAACTCATGAACACAAACAGCAGTGTGGAGATTGTCAGAGGGAAAGGAGTGGGGGGAGAAGGTGGTACTAATACAAGGTGACAGGAGATCTGACTTTAGGTGGTGGGCACACAGTGCAATATACAGATCTTATAACTTAGAAACCCACACCTGAAACCTATATGCTCATGTTGGCCAATGTCACCCCAATCAATTTAATAAATAACTATTTAAAAATATAAAACACCTGATTTCAGAGGTTTGAGCTACTGTCCAACCAAGAGATGAAACCTAGAAAAGGAGTGGAGATACGAAGGCAAAGAGACATAAAAGCTGTGTTTCTTACACAATTTCCTATTAGTAAATGTTATGTGAAAATGTGATCAAACATATTTGGAAAATGATTGAATCATTCAATATTCAAAAGTATATTCAATAGTTTCTTTGCTGTAAGATTTTATGTTAACAGCATGCACCAGGCCTCTAACACTAGAGGGCTGCCAAACTGGGGAAGGGGCTGCCTAACACTAGAGGCCTGGTGCATGAATTCATGCATGAGTGGGGTTCCTTGGCCTGGCCGGCAATCAGGGCCACCCCCGGGACCAGGGAGGGACTTCTGGAGGTTGGCCGGCAACAGGTGGTTGGCTGTGGGAGCGCACTGACCACCAGGGGGCAGTTCCTGCATTGAGCATCATTCCCCTGGTGGTCAATGCACATCATAGCAACCAGTCGACAGACTGAGGGTGGTTTGGTTGTTTAGTTGCTTAGGCTTTTATATATATAGATAGATACATTTTAGTTCTGCCAAGAAAAGGATAAACTAAGCAGTATTACACACTTCCCAAACTTATCCGATCATGAAATTCTTTATTTGCAGAAATCCTAGAACAAACATACTCAGGATGTTTAGGAGATATGTATCAATTGAACTTGGTGACTAACAGTCTATATGAGCTGAGTCAAAATAAGCCCCAGATCTGGCTCAGAGAACCAGTGAAGGTGATGTGAGAGAGAGGTTACAATAAGAGGCAGTTTTTAAAGGAAAACACAAACTTAGCTTTGGCCCTGTATGAGTTAGAGTTATCTAAAAATTACTAGTTCACAAAATAATTAAAATCAGGGTCCTAAGGAAATATTTGCACATTCATGTCCATAGCAGCAATAATAATAGCCAAAAGGTAAAAGTAACTCAGTGACAACAGTTGGTTGAGCATCATCCCATGCACCAGAAGGTTGCTGGTTTGATTTCCCCATCAGGGTACATACCCAGTTTATGGGTTCAATCCTCGATCAGGGTGCATTCACGAGGCAACCAATCAATGTTTCTCTCTCACATGGATGCTTCTTTCTCTCTCTCTTCCTCTCTCTCTAAAATCAATAAAAAGATATTTTTTTAAAATAAGGAAATTCTGACACATGCTACAACATGGAGGAACCTTGAAGATATTGTGCTAAGTAAAATAAGTCATACACAAAAGGATAAACACTGAATGAATATGATCCTACTTACATGAGGTACCTAGAATAGACAAATTCATAGAGAGAAAATGGAATGTGAGGAACAAGAGAAAAACAGTTACCTACAAGGGAGTTCCCATAAAACTATTAGTTGAATTCTCAACAGAAATGTTTCAGGACAGAAGGGAATGGCATTAAATATTCGTGATAAAAAGTAAGGACCTACAACCAAGATTACTCTACCCAGCAAAACTATCATTTAGAACTGAAGGACAAATAAAGAGCTTTTCATACAAGAGGAAGCTAAAGGAGTTCATCACCACCAAGCTAGTATTGCAAGAAATGTCAACCAGTCTTCTCTAAGAAGAATAAAAAAAATTAAAAAATATGAATAATAAAGTGGCAATAAATACGTATCTATTAACAATTATTTTAAATGCAAATGGATTAAATGTTCCAATCAGAAGACATACAGTGGTTGAATGGATAGCAAAACAAGATCTTTACTAGTACATATGCTAAACAATATCCTTATGTATACTAGTACTGTCTACAAGAGATGCACTTCAGATCGAAAGTCACACAGAGACTGAAAGTAAAAGGATGGAAAAGGATATTTCATGAAATTGGAAATGAAAATAAAGAAAAAAGCTGGAGTAGCAATACTTATACCAGACAAAACAGACTTTATAGCAAAGGCTATGGACATCAGAGGAATGGCATAAGGGCGCATCTTTTCCTCTCCCCCTGACATTTCAACAAATTAACCATCTATAATTCAACAAAAAAGTCCCTGCTCTACACAGATACATGCGTGAGAGACCCACACACTGAAAGACCTAAAGGCGGGCTTCCTGGAATAAGCGGGGAGATGAAAAGGGAGGCGGGGAAGCGCAGACGGCCGGCACAAGCAGCCCTGTAGCTCAGCTGGGAGCTCCAGGGAGAAGGGGGAAAGCCAGCAGCAGCAGACATTCCTTTGGCCAAGAGGAACAGTGAGCTGTTGAGGGCAGTCCAGCAGAGCGAGCTGCTAGCGGCAGGCAGGCAGGCGTGAACAGCATTGAGAAAGAGCACTGACTGAAGTCAGCAGATGTCTGACAGAGCACAGGGTTCTGCCCTGCGGCTCCCACTGCTAGGGCCGGGCAGTGGTGTTTCTGACAAAGGAAACCGGCAGCTGCTTAGACTCCCAAAACTCGCCTCCCATTGCCCTTGGAGTTGGCTCCAGGAGCCTATTATCTGTAAATCAAGAGAGGTTGCAGTGGAATAACTGTTGCTCTCTGTGACTGAATCCCAGGAAGGGTGCTTGGGCCAAACTGGGGAAGGGGCCGCCATTAAGGTGAGGGCAAAATAAACCCAAACCCCGAGCAGCATAGCAGTAGTGTCCTACAGAAGCCACGGAGGCTCAAATCTGGGAGAGCACAGAGGTAAAAATTGCCAATTCAGCACCATCTACTGCAGTGGTTCTCAATCTCCTAATGCCGCGACCCTTTAATATAGTTCCTCATGTTGTGGTGACCCCCAACCATACAATTATTTTCGTTGCTACTTCATAACTGTAATTTTGCTACTGTTATGAATCGTAATGTAAATATCTGATATGCAGGATGTATGAAAGGGTCGTTTGACCCCCGAGGGGTCGCGACCCACAGGTTGAGAACCACTGATACTGGAACGTAATAGAGAGACATCTTCAGAGATAAATGCAAAAACAAAGGAGGGCAGCAAATACCATGAAGAACCACAGTAATGAGGATGACCAGAAAGAAAACGAAAAATCCCCAGAAAGCAGGGTGGAACACATGGAATTATGGGATATAAATGACAGAAGTTTCAAAACTGCAGTTCTGGAAATACTCAACAAGATGCGAGAAAATACTAACAGGCAATTCAGTGTACTCAGTATTTCTCAAAAAAATTGAAACTTTAAAAAAGAATATATCAGAAATCCTAGAAATGAAGCAGGCAATTAAGGAGATTATGAGTGAACAGTTGAGCATAGAAAACAGAACCAACCAGTTAAAGGAAAGAACTAGTGATGTTAAAGATGGGAATCAAGAAATGATGCAGAGCCCTGACTCAGTGGCTAGAGTGTCGGCCTGTGGACTGAAGGGTCCCAGGTTCAATTCCGGTCAAGGGCATGTACTTGGTTGTGGGCACATCCCCAGTAGGGGGTGCACAGGAGGCAGCTGATCGATGTTTCTCTCTCATCGATGGTTCTAACTCTCTATCCCTCTCCCTTCCTCTCTGTAAAAAATCAATAAAATATATTTTAAAAAAAAACAAAACAAAAGAAATGATGCAGAGGGAAGAAGAGACTTGAGAATAAAGAAAAATAAAAGAGTTCTACGAGACCTCTTTGACTCCATCAGAATCATAGGCATAGTGGAGGAGAAAGAGGGGAAGCATGAAATGGAGAGTCTACTCAAACAAAAAGTGGATGAGAACTCCCAAATCTATGGAAAGAACTAGATCCTCGAATCCAAAAAGCAAACAAAACACCTAGTTACCTCAATCCAAAGAGGCCCTCTCCAAGGCACTTGGTAATGAAGCTGTCAGAAATTAATGACAGAAAAAATTCTCAAAGCAGCCATGGAAAAGAAGGAAGTGACGTACAAATGAAAACGCATCAGAATATCATCTGACGTCTCAGCAGAAACTCTACATGCCAGAAGAGAGTGGAATCAACTATTCAAATATCTGAAAGAGAGAATTACCAGCCACAAATAATATATCCAGCAAAATTATCCTTTAAATATGAAGGAGAAATAAAGACATTTTCAGACATAAAGAAGCTGAAGGATTTTATCATCAGAAAACTTCCTTTGCAGAAAATACTCAAGGGAGTCATTCTACCTGAAACAAAGATAAACAGAGATAATTTGTGACAACAAAAAATATACAAGGGGAAGGGGAGAAAGGTCTGATCTGGCAAAGGAAGATGATCAGCCTCATTTAAAAGGGAAAAATCTGCAGTATATATGCACCTTTATTTTTTATAAACCTAATGGTAACCACACACAAAAATTCCCCAAACAGGACATATAGCTTAAAAAAAAAAAGAAGAAGAAACAGGGGGAAGACATATGAAATACCACCAAACAAAAACAACAGACAGAAACATAAAGAAAAAGAAAGAACCAATGGAGGCACAGAGCTACCAGAAAACAAAAGATAAAATGGCTATGGGAAATCCTCATATATCAACAATTACCTTAAATGTAAATGGACTGAATTCACCAGTAAAGAGGCCAGAGTAGCAGAGTGAATCAAAAACCAAACCCAACCATATGCTTCCTACAAGAGACACATCTAAGCAGCAAAGATAAAGGTAGATTCAAAGTATGGAAATTATTCTCCAAGCAAATGACATCCACAAAAAGCAGGTTTAGCCATACTTACACCTGACAAAACAGATTTTAAGATAACAAGAGACAAAGACAAACACTTTATAATGATAAAGGGAACACTACATCAAGAAAACGTAACACTTCTTAATATATATGCACCCAACCAGGGAGCACCGAAATATATAAAACTACTCACAGAACTAAAGGGAGAAACAGATCAAAACACAATCATAGTTGGATACCTAATACTCCATTGACAGCTCTAGACAGATCGATCAAAAAGAAAATTAGTAAAGAAATATCGGCTTTAAATGAAACACTAGACCAAATGGATATAATTGACATTTACAGAACCTTTCATCCCAGAACATATGAGGGATTGTACTGAATGAAATAAATCAAAGGGGGAGAGACAAGTGCCATATAAGTTCCCTTATATGTGGAAATACAGAGAATATTCTGACAGTTGCCAGATGAGAGGGGTTTGGGTGGATGGGTGAAAAAGGTGAAAGAATTAAGTCAAATTGGTAGTTACAGAATAGTCATGGGGATATAAAGTACAGCATAGGGAATAGTCAGTAATATGCTAATAATTATGTATGGTGTCAAATGGGTACTAGTTTTATTGGGGTGATTACTTCATCCATTACATAAATGTCTAATCACTGAGTTGTACACCTGGAACTAATATAATATTGTATGTCAACTATAATTGAAAAATTAAAAAAAAAAACTAAGAAAAAGAAAGGGAGGGAGAGAGGGAGGGAGAGAGGAAAAGAGTCCTGGCCAGCTTGGTTCAGTGGTTGGAGCCTCGGCCCTGGCACCAGAGAGTCTCAGGTTTGATTCCCAGTCAAGGGCATATATCTGGGTTGCAGGTTCAATCTCTGGCACTGCTTGCGGGAGGCAATCAATTGATGTGTCTCTCTCACATTGATGTTTCTCTCTCCCCCCTCTCCCTCCCTTCCACTATCTCTAAAAAAATCAATGGAAAAAATATCCTTGGCTGAGGATTAACACAAATCTTTTATACACACACACACACACATATGTGTGTGTGTATATGTGTGTGTGTGTGTGTATTATGTGTATACACACACACACACACACACACAATATATACACTCATACACTGAGT
>NW_006297573.1:2962083-2967173 GCF_000327345.1 Myotis davidii
GTGTGCATATATATGTATATATATGAAAAAGAATGGGGAGGAGAAACTTAAATACTTAAAACTCTGCCCAAAGGATGATGGCTTCTGAGGACATATACTACCAAGTCCACTGCTTCACCCTCCTGAAAGCCTTTGCCATAATAAGCTCATCAGATACAATCTCCTCTAGTATTGTTCTTTTTGTGTCAAGGATATTTTAAAATTCATAAGTGGTGGTATAATTGTATAGGTTAATAACCTGTATTCTCTAATACAATATTTAAATTTTAATATAAATTATTAATTATATTGAAAAAAAGTAGAATGTGGTTGACAGGGGTTGGAAGAAGGGGAGAATAGAAGGGGTGGGAGAGGATTGTTTAATGGGAACAGTTTCTTTTTTGCAACATAAAAAGCTTTTTGGAGATAGGCTGCGCAATACGTGACTGTACTTAACACTATTGAGCTGTAACTTTTTCAATAATAAAGATGGTAAATTCATGTTGTGTATTTTACCGCAATTAAAAAAAAATTTAACTGCCAGTTCAAGATGCTGTGGTAGACATCCGTTGTCTTTGGAAACCTTGTATTCCATGTGCTTCTGTTAGGACTACAGATCACAGTGGACTGCCTGACCCCTATTCATGAATGACGAAGGGGTGACCCAAGTAAGAATCCTTCAGGGAGATTTGATTAATAGAAGCTAGAAGAGCATCATCTTGGGGCAGTCAGTTGCTCTCCTTCAAGCCATTTGGAGAAAAACCTCACTGCGGCAAGAAATGAGACCAATGAGAGAGCAGCAAAAACAAGTAGGACTCCAAATGAAGGGACCATGTTTGCCATCACTGAAGCACATGGAGTCTTCCCCACTCCCCTTAATAGGCTCTAGTTACATTGGCCAATAAATCCCAACACCATTTTTCTTTTCCATTTTTCTCTATTTTATTTTAATTTTTCGCTTAAGTCACCAAAAAAGAGCTAATATAGACATGCATTAGAAAAGCAATTTCATTGAGCAAAATGTTCCTGAACAAGAATTTTCTCTGCATAGTTCCTTCTGGAATCTTAGGTACAATATCACATACCTTTACTAGAACAGTAGTACACAATTCTATAATTTAGTGAATACAATTTAAAATTAATATGATCTTTCTGGTTGGTAAATACATCATTAAGTTAGGCCAGAAATGCTATTACATTTCTTAAGAAAAAAAGAGTCATTATCAATCTAAATCTAAACTAGATTAACTATAGGAGAGATATACAATGCATAAAAGGTTTATATAGAAATAGACAGATTTAGAAATAAAAATGTCTAAATTACCTGAAATAAATGCTAACAGAAGAGAGTGCTATATTATTAGCCTGAAGCTGAGGCTTTGGATGGAAAATTCTAACACTGAAGTCAAAGAACAGGAGGATAAAACACAGATAAGATCCTTTACCTGTGCCTTATTTGAAGAAAGAACTTTACTCCTTCTTAGTTCTACTCAGTGCTCCATTAACTCTAAGTTCCTTTGGTTTGGTTTCCACTAATTATTGACAAGGCTTAATTTTATTAATACCAATATAATCGATAAATATTTATGACTGCCTACGTATAATGACTCTTGCATGAAGCAGGAGGCAGAGAAAGGAGCAAACAAAGGGCGAAGTAACCAATGTGCCCAGCATGATGCTAATTCTGCAGACTTTGTCATGCTTAAAATTAACGTCAAACCAGTTTCATATCTGGAAATCTGAAACACGCAGTCCATAAAGCTGCACCTAGAGGCCTGAAGCAAAATCTTAAATGTGAACTGCACTCCCCAGGTAGGGAAGATATGAGCTTGTTGTCACAAGTCTTTGCAAAGATAAACTAGCCTCGTTGATTTCAATGAAGCCAAGTTGACCAATAAAATTACTTCAAGACACTGTGAATACTATCATGTAAAATCTTTATAACCACTAATCAGAAAAAGATCATCTTCTCAAATTGCTTTTGGGCTTATTTATTACAAAAGATTAGCAACCTATATTTTAATCACAAGGCGGGAGGAGTAAAAGACCCTATTTTACTTGGAAGGGCTTTCAAGATTCACTGAAACACACCTGGTAAACACAAAGCGATAAAGCTTGTCTCTTCCACCTCACACCTCCAGAGCAAATCTTGGAATCGGACAGCCCAGAATGATTATGGTGCTCTAGGGAAAATCTAACTGTTGGAAACACTGCTCAGGCACCCTGCAGTCCCCAGGAACCTACAGAACTTACTGTTCTAAAAGACCAACTGGGCAAATTTATCATGTTTCCATTAAAGCTCTCAGACAATATCATTTAGTCTCCTAAGGAAAAAAATCAGAACAGTTTATAACAGGATTACTTATAGTAGGAAGAACAAGCAATATATATGTTCCACATTAGAGGATTAGGCTAATAAACTTTCATTCATCCATACTATGGAAAACTATGTACCATAAAAAGTTATGTCACCCTAACCAAAAGTTATTACTTTATGGGGGCACAACTATGAGGAGTCAGTCACTTGGTGAAAAAGGCAGATTACAAAATAGCATTATGTTCTATGATCTCCTTGATTTTTTTTTAATTTATAGGTCTATATGTGTATAAAACAAAGTCTGAAATAATAAACATTAACAAAAATCTTCATATAAATGATAGGTCTTGGATTTATATTTCTTAATTTTTAAAAAAATACAAATACATTACTTAATTTTTTTAAAATGCTAAATAAAAGTTTAAAGAAGAATTTAGGAGCTACAGAAATTTCAAATGATTACTAGGAAGAGCCAATATTATCCTTACATCTGACTTCTCTGAAAGTAAATGCAAGAATGATTAACAGTATCCCATATGAAACTATAACTACTTGCTGAACGCAGATTAGATAAACAAACTATATAAAATTAATTCAATAATAACTCTTTAGAGAAATAAATAAAAACGCAAGTGCCTAATATCTATAGAAACAAAACATAATACAGATCTGTGGAGATCCCATAAAGTATGTATCTTTCTTGTATAAAATTGAAAGGTTACAATCATTTTGAATTTGCAGCCTGTGGCTTTTTAATGATATAAGAAAAAGGTCAAAAGAAAAAATAAAAACTTTTCTCTCCTCAGGAGGCCCCAGTCAGGGTTAGCTGACCGTCTGATTTGAGGCACCCTGATTTAGCCATAAACACTGAGCGAATTGCTTCCTCAGGCTTGGTTCACAAGGTGAGAATGTGTCGAAAGCAGGCTGGGCTGAAAGAACAAGAAAACACCAGTAATTCTGACTCAGGTATGTGGTCAGGACCTTAACTTTGGCCAGACCTGAAGACTAAGCTTCTAGGAGGCTCTGTGGAACCAGTTGGCAGCAGAGGGGCTAGTGAGCAGCCCAGTGCAATAGGGGAAGGCTTTACATACAGTTATTCTCCAAAACAGGTCAAGAGCAGTGCAGCCACAGGCACGGTGGGAAGAGTACATGGTTTGGGGCTAGCTCCAAATCGCTTCACCTCTGAATCTCAGGGGCCTTAGGTCTCAAATATAAGTTATACAAGAGAGCACTTTTTCATCTGTAATGAGCTCTCAAAACTTTGTTTTTGCTATTCTTAATATAAGTGTGACCTCTATTAAGGTCAGCTTAAGCTAAGGGTGCTTTGTAAAGTGGCTTTTCTCCTGGTAAAAGAAAAAAACATTAAAAAAAGCAATGCCAATCAAACAAATAGGCTTTCCACAGGACAAAGCCATAGTTAGCTTCTTATAATTGTCATTCATGTGTTCAATATTATTTTACTGACCACCTGCTCGATAACAGGCATGGGGGCTACACTATGACTAAAAGGATAAGCAAGAGGGACTTGGTCCCTAACCTCTGGAACCTCCAGGTGGCAAGGGCCAGTGAAAGCAGCTCAATCTCTCTCCTGCCAGGGGACACTGCCTTTCATAATGTCCAAGGTAATGACTGAAACCTGCATAATCCTAATTTCTCTTATATAGTCTCTAACATCTCCTACCCACAAATACATCTTACACTTCTCAGAACCATTTGAACGGGTGGGTATTTAGTTTGCTAAATTCTACATGCGACTACCTTCTGTATCATTTGTTTACTCAGTCACAAACCCAGCATGATGCTGTATGCTGTATTTAAAACACACACACACACACACACACACTAAATGGTGGCCCAGAGAGGTCTTGGGCACGTCACATAATTGCTCTGATTCTTAGTTTCTCTGTTACAAAACTGGGAAAGGAAGTTTACCCGGGCAACTCGATTTCTTCCAACTCTCAAAATTATTGTAGAATTTTATGATCATTGTGTGCTACAAATCCTTAAACAGCACTAACTAGAAAATGTCTACAAACTTGGAACCAAATATGCTGAAGTTCATGGCAAACCTGTCTCCATGATCTCTTGAAACCAATAGAACTATCCGTTCTAACCTGAGAAAAGTAAACAAGACTCCACGCCAAGAAGGAACTTGTTTGACTGCTTTCCTTGCCTTCCAATAATCAAAGCAATATCCTCATTAAGTGCCTGGCTCCCAAATACCTTTAAATGTCTCAATTAGGCTAGTGTAAGCAGTATTTTTCATCTGATCGGTAATTGCATGGCAACATTCCTCTTTCAATGTTCCTGGCCCTTACTCCATTGATTTCTTTTACTGAAACTATCAGGCATACAGAAAAATAAAAAGAACCATTGATTTCTAAAGAGTACTAAATCCACTTCTTCACAGGGTTCCTACTATGTGCCAAACACAATGGTAGTGATGCGAGGTACAAAGGTCAGCCACAGATGAGGACAGACAGCTAAGCAAATTAATAATGTGTATACATTCCAGAATGTACTGGATTCAGATATGACACATAAGCCCTTAAAAGTATATCCATACAGGTAACACACTAAAACAAATACCCAATACACTGGTAGTCTGGTTTATAAATAGTTTTGCCTTTTTAAAACTTCATTCCCAATTGGTTGTTGAGATCTGGAACACATTTTCCCTCCCCCAACACATACTGCTATAAATTTGGTTTCCAACCCCAACACACAAAAGACCAATTTCACACATACAGTACCTGAAACACTATACATGTGTCCTGCCAAAAGAGAAAAGGCA
>NW_006297573.1:2967191-2980394 GCF_000327345.1 Myotis davidii
AGCCAAAGAGAGCGGAGAGAGATCTTGTCATCTCGAAAGCTGGAGCTCGAGGGAGAGCAGAGTGCAGGTTATTAAGGAGTGCAGATGGAGTGGTGAGAGGGTGCCTGAAGGCTGTTAGGCAACTAATCTCAGGGATTTTGAGACGGCAAGGCTGGTTTCAATCAAATCCAAGTTCCCCTGCTTACAAGCTGGGTACCTTTAAACATGTTACTCAACCATTCTTAGTCTCATTTTACTGATGTGAATGTCTGGCATAGAGCTAGCATTCAATAAACAATGAAGTATTTTATTTTCTTCACTGCTTGAGACAATATGGATTTCATCTTCCTTGGTATAAAAGTTTCCTTAACACATAGTTGGATTTATTGGTCATAATTAGAAAAAACAGATTTTTTTTAAGTGGCTAGGCAAAAAATGTACAAGGTAGGTAATTGATGAGAATGTATTAGACATGAGAAAAAGACAGACTGGATGAAAATGAAGTGACTAGGAAGGGACTGTAGAGAGAGGACAAGACAGGTATATGAGGTACACAGGAGTCACCTGAGGAGAGAAGATATGAGGGGGAATTCCAGGGAATTTCCAGACAGCATAAGGTATGCCTACACAAGGAGGGGAATGAAGACAGGAGGGATAACAGTAAGACTGGCAAACACTTACAGGATGTTGGTACAAACACACACGTGCTCATTTAATCCTTACAACCCTATAAGGCGGGTACTACTATAATCCTCATTTTGCAAATGAGGAAACCAAGGCACAAAGAGTTTGAATAAATTGCCCAGGATAATTCAGCTAGTAAACTAAAGCAGAGTAAACCAGACTTTGGTTCCAGATTTGGGAGTCTGAACCACACTATTCTATACTGATGCTTTCGTAGTAGTAGGAACCCAGCCATTTGTATAAAGGTGTCTCCTGCATCAGAAGTTCATACCTTGCGTAATATCTATTATAATGTTCTCACTTATAAACATGTAAACATTACATAATTATTTACAGGATCTCTGGCATTAGTTAATATTTGGGAATGGGAGTGGGGAGCCGAAATTTATTAAATGCTGCTGAGTTCCAGGCACTGTCTAAAGCTATTCCCTATATTCTACTGTTACAGAAAAACCGGAGAACCAAGCAGTGCTTAGAGAGATGGAGTTACATTTATTACGCGCGGGCCCAGAGGAAAATGTCTCTCAAGTTCTGGGTGAAATCACACAGGAAGTTTCCTGTATTTATACTATCTTACCATCTTTGTCTCCCCAATATGGGTTTTTTCCGGTTCCCTTTGCAAGTTCTTAAAGGGCCCTACGTGCTGGCACTTTGAGACCTCGACCAAAGGCTTGGCCTGACGCCAGCACTGATAACTTCGTCTGGAGAAGATTTAATGGCCTCTCTGAAATGGGAGTAGTCTTATTTTCCTTATTATTTAAGCCAGCAAGCATTTATTTACAGAAGCCAGAAATAGCAGGGTTAAAATTTCAAACAGCAGTTTTTATATAAGATGGATGCTTCACTACCTCAATAAACCTTCACAAACCACCTTTGTGATAGGTACTAAAAATCCATTTTATAGTTGAAAAAAATTGAAGCTCAGTTATGAGCCCAAAGACACAGAGCCAGTAAGTGGCAAAGAACAGCCTCAGCCCCAGCTCTTCCTGGTTCCAAGTCCAGCTTGCCTTTCATAACACACCTGGTATACTCATACCCAAACAGGTAACTATGGGACATGTTATATAATAACTGTGTAATATAAAGTAACAGTAAATCAAGTCTGATTTGGAATGTCAAACATATTTCACAAGAAAATATGCTAAATGAACCCAACTGCCCGTTTCACCACACACCCCCTCACAACTGCCCCCCATCCCTGACAAATGCTTTCAGATCCTCTTTATTACTTAGCATCTAACAATACCAAATACCATACAGGTGCACAGAGGCAATTCTCCAAGAGCCTAAAACTGCTTCTGAAGCATTAGACTGGAAAACAGGATAGAAAGAAATTCCACAGGTTCTCATTTTAAATCCCAATGTCACCAGAAAAAAAAACAACACAAGTGACAAGACAGTAGAAAGAAGATTTTTTTAAAGTAGAAGGGTTTGCCAATTACATCTCAGTAAAGCTAGAAGGAATAAACGAGTAAAAAGGGTTTTGGTTTTTGTTTTGATGCCAGAGAGCTTCAAATGTGAATTCCAGCTCTGCCATTTATTAGCTATGTTTGCTCATCTAGAAAATGATGCAATTAAGATGCAACTCTCCGGCTATTAAAAGATTAAGTTAATTACCAAATGCAAAGCACCTGCATCAACTGCCACTGAAAGCTTTCTAACCTTGAGTCTCCTCCTTTCTCCCTGTCTTTTCATTTGGGAAGGTGTGCACACACCCCAAGCACGAGATTGCAAGATACTTATAAAACACTTAACCAAAAGATTGCAAGACACTTAAAAAACACTTTTCTCACTTCCCACCAGACTCACATCATGATTCTAAAACCGCCCTGGAGCCTTTTTCCTGTTTCTTCCAAGATAGTTACCTTTTACCATCTTGTTGTTACCTTAAATTGGAAAAACCAAGGGACTAGTATTTATTTATTCATATTTCTGTCACCCAAAAAAAAGTTGAAGCTATCTATATAAATACAAAAGACATATACAACAGAACAACTCATTAAAAGGAGAATTTACTACATGTGACAAGTGATCTGGTAGGAGACTGAGGCAGGGAGATTATTGTAAGAAAAAGGTAGCAACCTAAAACAAGTGCACTCTTTTCTTTTTTATAAATGGAAACACACAAATTCCTAAAGAAAAACATCAATAATTTGCCTGAACTTATTTACCTGAGCCATTGACAGGACCAAGAATACCACCAAAGTCTTCCAAAACACTGTGTGATCTTTCACAAAATTATACTACTTTATATAAGAATCAAAGATTTAATATGACCAAACTCCCTTCAGTAAAATGTTCCCACTTTGACCCTCTACAAACTCTACATATCTACAGAGGATTTAGCATTTATTCAATCAACACTCATGTGCCTACTATGAAAGGGGACATAATAAACGAGACAAGGTCCTGTCCACAAGGACCTTGGGATTGCACAGTGGAGGTAGGTCTACAAAAGAACTGAAGTACAGCCAGAACGTGATGCCCCAGGAAAGAGGACCCCATACCACCCAAGTATTATGGGCATGCAATACCTCCCTTTGGGGGGAGGTGGGAAGAGTCAGGGACATTTGAAGGGGCCTTGAAAGTTACAGAATTTTCACAGATTGAGAGCATGAAGCATAAGTGCATTTAAAAAAAAAAAAAAAAGAATGTAGAAAAATATGAGAAATGTTTGTGGGTCGAATGCAAAACAGTCAATAACCTATTTTGGCATAGTGTACTAGTAGAAAGAGAGAAATGGGAAAATAAGCTGAAAAGTTGAAGTCTTGTCACATGGAGCCTTTAATACCCCATTAAGATAGACTTTGGACTGTTTTCTGTAGGCAATAGGGGCTTCCAAAGGCTGGCGGTCAGGAAATTCTATGTCAAGCTACAGGAGGACTGTTCAATGTCTATGCGGCGGAGACTGAAAATTCTGGAGCGGGGAGACTAGATTACTGCAATCACCCAAGTAAAAGAAAGCTGGATCAGTGGCAGGGAATGGTGAGAAGGCAAAGCTGCAAAATACTGGGAGGGAAAACTGAGAGGGCATGACCAGCTGCTGGTTGTGGGGTAAGGGGGCAAGGAAAGAGAGCGATCAAGACGTTTCTAAGGCACCAGTCAGCAAACTCTGGCCACCAAATAAATCTGGCCTGCCACCAAGAAGCTCTACAAATTTTTACCTTTTCAAAAAGTTGGGGAAAAATAATATTTTGTGACAAGTGGAAACTAAACTTCAGTGTCCATGCCTAAAGTTTTATTGGAACACCGCCACACTCATTGGTTTACATGTTGTCTATGTTTGCTTTCGTTCCACAACAGCAGAATTGCATAAAGGTAGCAGAGAAGGCATGACCTTCAAAGCTAAAAATATTTACCGTTTTTCCCCGAACAGAGAAACTTTTCTGACTACTGATCTAAGGCTTTGAGGGTGGTGGTCAGAGATGTTAAGAGGAACAAAGAAATCCCCCTTTGGTATAGCTGGGTGAGAAAGCGTGTTATCAATTTTGGAGCAGTTAAATGGGCAGTATCCACAAGGCATTCAGGTGAGGCAGTCCAGCCTGCTATGGAAAGCTCACCCCCACCCCAAATGGGGCTGAGGCCCCTGCTGTTTCCTCTGCCTGGACCCTTCCTCCAGATGATGACATGGCCTGGCTCCTAATCATCACTCAGATCTGAGCTCAGATGTCACTTCCTCAGTGTGAGCATTCTCCTACCCACCAAATTATTCTCTACCCATTACCTTACCATTTCCTTTATTGAACTTATAACTATCTGAAATTATCCCATTTATCCACATGTTTAACCTCTGTCCTTAAGGTAGCTCCTTAAGGACAGAGGCCTTGCCTCTTATTCCCCACAGAGTCCCCACTGCCTTGAATAGTGCCTGATGCTCCTCGACCAGTATTTGCGGAGGTAGGGAGTGAAGAAGAAGGAATGTGAATAAAAGGGACAACTGGAGCTCAAGTGAAAGCAGGTCATAACCTGCACAGTTTAGGAACAAATGAGATCTGCATGCGCAGAACCTTTAGGAAAGTCTTCACTGGGGGAAGGAGAGAGATGAAAGGAAGAGAAGACACACCAAAGAGAACAGCCAAGACACAGAGAGGAAGGAGACAAGTATTGTGTCTCTGAAGCCAGACAGCAGTAGGGTTACAGGACATCTTCCAGGAAGGAGGTATTTAGCAGTATCAAATATTTTGGATAATAAGTGCAAAAAAAAGGTGTCAAAATGTGATAGCAAGAAGGTCACTCAAAGCAATCTCAAAAGTGTGGAGGTGGTGTCAGGTTTAAAAGGTTAAACAATGGGTTAAGTGGGAGGCAGTGAAGGCTTTCAAGGCATTTGGCAGGAGAGTGGGGAGAGGGGGGCAAGGTGCTCCCAGGGGAGTATGGTCCATAGGACTCTGCTTGATCAAGTTCCTCCCTACCTCAGCAGCCTGCATCTTTGTCCCCTCTGATCCAGTGGCAGAGTGTTATCCA
The DNA here is from genome assembly GCF_000327345.1 of Myotis davidii. Lineage (NCBI taxonomy): Eukaryota > Metazoa > Chordata > Mammalia > Chiroptera > Vespertilionidae > Myotis > Myotis davidii. The sequence continues at coordinate 2,972,316 of NW_006297573.1, forward strand.
CCTTAGGTCCTTGGCTATATGCTGTTTCCTCTGGCTGGTAAACTTCTTCACCCTCTTGGCCTGGCCAATTCTCACCCTTAAGATTTCTGCCTCAGGTCCTTTGCACATGCTGTTTCTTCTTGGCTAGAAAACTTCCTCATTCTTATCCTAATTCTTTCACTTGTCAAATTTAAATGTAAAAAAGTGTACCACAAAGAGCCCCACTTTTTACTGCCACCCCACCCCCCCACCTCTGCTTTATAGCAAACTAAAACATCTGTCCTGGTACTTAGAATAATTGTAACAAACAGGTGTAGTATAATTGTTGAATTATTGTGTTTTCCACTAGCAAAGAAGCTTCCTGAGGGCAGGAAGCAGGCCGCTCCTGTGCTCACATAATAGTGATCTGTAAATAACTGTTAAACAAAAGACCTGAGAGCATTTTTATCTCCACCAGTTTGTGCATCACAAGAGGCCTACTGTATCCTCAATCAAGTGAGCATACAATTTATGTTCAGGCAAGTCCAGTTTCCTCTGATCTCCCCCTCCTACTTCTAACACCTCTTCACGAATGGTCATTCTCAAAGACTAAAATGATGGGGTTCTTTGGAGATATCACCATTATGTCGGTCAAATGATTTTCCCAATTAGATAGCTGATATACAGTGATTAGCCTAAAGTTTTATAAAATGGCTTTAACTAAACAAAATTAGTCAGGCTTTAAATTTAAGCATTATGCTTCTTACTCTTTTAAGCCAGTTTTGTAAATTAGCCCTAAAATAGGTTTGCAGGGGTACTTGGCAAAAAAACTCAGTGTACACAGCTATCTGCACCTCTGTGTGTTTAATAACAAGATTTTTCAGTGGGAAAATATACATTTGGCAGACTGTTTTCTCCTGAGATTTCCTTTTCTTTTGTCTTTCCTCTTATTACCATAACATAAAAGATTATTTTAAGTTCTACTAATTGAAAAAATTGCTGTAAATTACAGCCTTGCTACAGTCTGGGCAAATTAACTGTGCAAATAAGCCTGCAGAATAATTGTGCTTAACTGAATAAACTGTTGTTAGTTGTAATGCCCTTAAGCCCTTTAAACCACCATTAAAAACCAGAGCAGCATTAATTACAAATTGTTCTTATCTATTTCTACTTCATACTTTCAAACTTATCTGATTTACCCAATGTACCTGAAAATCCAGTAAAACAAATGGACTAATTCAATCGAGGGGGTGTCCGTTAAAGCTGAAAGTCTGTTATACAACAAAGTAGGTTTTCCAAATGCGTGTGTTAAAAATTTGACAAATTAGTTCACCTGTTTTTACTTATGTAGATACATTTGTGTGAAAGGTTTAATTTCACAGAAAAATTTTCCATATGTATTACTGTAATTTTAAATTTATACTGAGTAGGCCTAGTAAATACGTTCATTCACCAGTCACCCCGAGGAAAGAAATACACGGCTGGGGCATCACACATGGAACATCAGCTGGCACCATTCAAACTGCTGCAGGAAGTCACACCAGGAAACAACAGAACCAATTACCACTGGAGATGCAATGTGATCAGGGGCTCATCATTCGCTGAACATTGTTTAGGAGCGGTGACTCTTGGATTTAAATACATATGTCATAGACTATAGTTGTACATATGTAATATTTATTAGTGTTTTTTCCAACGTATGATCTGCATGTCCAAAATAATAGTGCATTAATAACAAAAAATAACCTGTTAATTTAATTATAAAGAAATCTTGGTTAAAAGCATTTTAAAATTAAAAGGGTGTTCCTTTTCACATATGACATACGGACCAGAAATTTTGTCTGTTAATCTGAAGTTCATGAAATCGAGGTCCACAAAACTGAGGGTTTATTGTAGGGTTTTGTGTTTTTTAAAAAAATACCTACAGGTCAACCTGTTTACCATTTGAACTGAACTTCCCCACCTTCTGTTCCCCCCAAATACAAATTAGGGAGTTTTACTGTGTTTTTCCTTCTCAAATGGGAAGACAAGAAAAAGACAGTTAACTCCTTTGCTATCAAAGCAGAGGAAATAAGAATATCATTGAGAGCTCTTTTCCAATCAGGTGGCAACTATTGTTCTTGAGAAAATATGAATAAGTGCAACATAAACATCACAGAGAAAAACTAAAGACATATTTAAAATATGATTAGTAGGAAAAGCGGATTTTTTGTACAATTTTATATTTTGGGTAAACCATGCTTTAGGAAAGCACAATACATACATAGAAATAGAAACTGATGAAACAGCATTCAGAGGAGACTGAATATATATTATGAGTCCCTGGCACATTATCTGATTTATAAGATTTTTTTTTATTTCCATGTGACTCTGAAGACACCATTTTACAAACAGGTATGCATGTACTCCCCTGCCAACAGTCCAATCTTGCTAAGAATCAGTGATAGCAACACAGTATCATTATATTAACTTTCCAAGAAACTCTAGTACATTCCTACCAAATTATATACTTTGGATGGCATTTAAAGTTAAAGACACCTTTGTTTCTCATCTGTCCTTAAAAACAGAGTAAAACCTAATTTATCTATCACGTTAGGTCAGTGGTTCTCAACCTTCTGGCCCTTCAAATACAGTTCCTCATGTTGTGACCCAACCATAAAATTATTTTCGTTACTACTTCATAACTGTAATGTTGCTACTGTTAAGAATCATAATGTAAATATCTGATACGCAGGATGGTCTTAGGCAACCCCTGTGAAAGGGTCGTTCAACCGCCAAAGGGGTCGCGACCCACAGGTTGAGAACCGCTGCTTTAGGCGCTGTCTATATTATATACTCTTCTAGACTTGAGAAACTGCCTTCTTTAAGTGCCTAAACTTTTGTGATTTATCCATTTCTAACTGAAGCCTACCTAATAGAGAATTTGTCAATCACTCTGTTTGCATTTAGGAGTTGCACTTTCCTACAATCTTAAAAAGCATTCTTTTTTTCCCCACTGGGGATGTGCCCGCAACTCAGGTACATGCCCTTGACCAGAATCGAACCTGGGACCTTGCAGTCCGCAGGCCGACGCTCTATCCACTGAGCCAAACCGGTTTCGGCTAAAAAGCATTCTTAATATAATTTGAGCTCTTTATTTTTCTGACACACAGCATGGTCACCAATACAAACACACACACACACACACACCCTCCAAGTTAACTTTGTGCCTAGCACCATTCCAAAATCTCTAGGTGTAGTCATTCAGTCCTCAATCTTAGAGGTAGATACCATCTTTGTCTTCATTTGATGAGTAAGGAAATAAAAGTAACTTGCCCACATTCTCACAGCTGGGATCAAACCAAGCAGTTTGGCTCCAGAGCCTCCAAAAACACAGGTTATGAAAAACAAGGATAAATACAATGAATCAATCTCTGCTCTCTCTATAGGTATAAGAAGTTGACCTGATTTAGTCTCCCCCAGCTGGGCTCAAGTTATTACTGCCTTCTTTGCAAGCCACCACTCGTTTTTAGGTTCCTCCAGTCAGCCTCCTCTCCCAGATCACTGTTAAGTAAGTTTCCCTGAAGAGTTCAAATACCTTTTGTGGACCAGATTCCTCACTGATTTTCATTCTAAAGAAAACCTATTCTTTGAGCATGTTCAATTGCAATCCTGTCAGCAGCTTCTTATTCCACCTACCATTTGCTCCAAGCAGGGTTAACTCTCTTCAGTGCCAGGAACTTAGTAGGTACCCAGAGATGTTAGTATATACAAAGAATGAGTTTAATTAGTCTGTAAAAAAAAGGGGGGGGTGGAGGGGGGGAGGACTACTTCTTAGTCCTCAGACTTAAGGAATGCCACGAAGGTTTCTAGAAAACGCTGAAGGTTTTCTACAACCACTAACTAGGATTTTCTTAGTTGAATGTGTAAAATCTGCAACTGAGAAACACAATGAACAGGCCCAAGGGTCTTCCACTAGACTGTAAACTCTGTAAGGGCGAGGATTTTTGCCTTTGTTTTTTCTGTTTATTCACTCCCTGAGACTCACAGCAGGAGCTCGATATGTATTTACTGAATGAATATATGAACAAAGTGCTATGTGAATATTATGTTAAGTAAATCCAGTTACTAAAGATAAACATATTCCAACAGAGACCAGCTCTGATTTCTGGCCAGAGTAGACTTAAAGAAATTTTCATTTTGTGCCCTGGCTGGGAGGCTCAGTTGGTTAAAGCATCGTCCCAATACGGCAATATTGTGGGGTCAGTCCCTGGTCAGGGCACATACAAGAACCAACCAATGAAATGTATAAATAAGTGGAACAAATACATGTTTCTCTCTTTCTCGCTTCCTCTCTCTCTCTCTCTCTCTCTCACACATCCGTCAACAGAAATTTTCATTTTGCTTTTAAAGCAGGTCTTGCCTCTAGACTGAGCAATTTATTCACAGAGCACCAGGGAAAAGATATGTGGCCACTGCCAGTTGTTAAGAATCACAGATCATAAAACCTTAGAAGTAAATATATCACGGAAATCAAACTTAATGTTGTACGCTCTCTTGTTGCTTAAAAAAGTTGGTGCACTTCAGAAGGAAGAATACTCATAGGAAGTAGCTTCCTGCCCCTGAAACCTGATTATTTCAACATGGCAGCTATTTAAAACCCCACGCTGCCATAGGGTTTTCAAGACAGGAAGCAATAGTGGCACACCTAGCCCAGTGCAGGGGAGAACAAGAAGCAGAGAGGAAACAACATGCCTAATGAGAACAGGGCTTGGAGGGTAGCCTGCAAAGTATAAAAGCAATGAGCCAATTTCTCTAACGTCTCTTTTAACTGAATTTACCTGCACATGGTAATCATTAAGAAAGATAAAATGAAGAACATAGAAACAAACACCTTCCTTGGTCACCAACTGCTCTCCCTTTTCCCATCATTAACTTTCTTTCCAATTTTAATGACTCTTAAAAGAAAAAAAAAATTGGTAAGAGCTTGATTGTGCTTAATGGGGAAGAGAGTTGACCACAATGACTTTTCTCCTCTAACTCTCCTAAAGTTTCTAATTCTTCTACAGCGAGTTTTCCCTCTTGTTATGAGAAAATAATCTTTATGTTTAAAGAAATTATAGAGCTAAAAAGTGTATGTTCTATAAGAAAACTACATTTAAAAATCCTTTATCCAAAAAAAAGAACAGCAAAAAAACTCAATACCAAACCATCCATTCTCAACATATTGCCTTAACCCCTTTCCTCAACCACCAGTATATGTAACAACTCATTTAATAATATCGTGTCTTCAAAATAGTTACAATTTGTGTTTGCACTCACAGTTTCGAAGCATTATTTATCTGATTTTTGCCAACACATTTGTGAGATGGCCACGGTGAAGATGTTTAGTTCCATTTTACAGGAATCTGAAGTGAAACACTTTCCCATGACTGTAGCCTGGATCGTGTTCCCTACCTGGCATTCCAAAGCAGGATTTCCCAAGCCCAGCACTACTGTCATGTTGTAGGGGGCGGCCTCACTCATGTTTAGCTGCAGCATCCTCTCCTCTACCCACTGTGTAGAAGTAATACTGCCTGGCCCTCTCCCCACCACCATCAAGTTATAGCAAAAAGAAAAATGTCTCCAGAAACTACCATATCTCATTGGACCCAAAAATCATACCCTGTTGAGAAACAGTGGTCTAAAAGAATCTGTGATGCTTCTTCTGGCATCTCTATGACAAGGCCCCATACACACTGAGCCACAGTAAACCACAGTGCACCAGATGCTGCTTGCTCAGCAAGATTCAGTTAATTAACCAATTCCCCATCCACTTAAAACCACTTTTTAAAATGTGGAAATGAGAAAGAAAATCTCCTTGTACAAATATTCACATCTTAAAGGATGAATCTAAAAGCATATCATCTCATTATAACATAATAAGGATATACATAATAAAGATATATAAAATGAATGTATGTGTTTAGGGGGAAAAGTCCTTATCAGAGGAGCTAGAAAACAGATCTTGTTCTTTGCTAATAAACCTTAATGCAATTATACCTATTGCTCCCTGTATAAAACTGAGTACATATAAACCTACATGTTCTCAATACTTGCTTCAGCTGGGTTTCTATCCAAATATGTGTTACTTAAAGCGATTCAGAATAAATAGAATGATAACTTTAGAATATTACTAGAATTTATTGTCTGACCCTAGTGCTTGTGAACCCAGAATCTAAACTGGCCAACCTCACAATCCTATTATAGACACGCGGTTTAAGTTTCTTCCTGCTATTTAATCTGAGCCTCTATTCCTGCAAAAGCCAACTCCACCCTCAAAATTCATTATTTTCACCAGCATTTTAGCACATGCCTGAACTGAAAAGATTTTGCAATCTAATTCCCCCTAATAACTTAAATCTGTAAAGGGTAGATGCCAAATGATCAGAAATAATTACAAATGCCTGATTAGCATTGGCCAAAATTATATTAAGACTACCCAAATTACGACTGTAAATTGAAGTGTAGTTATATTTTGGAAAATGTTTGAATTATTTTATCTATATATGTATAATGTCATCACCCTCTATCATCATTTCCCAATAGTAATAATTAGTATATTGTGCACTGGGGAAATTATTTAAACTGACTTTTACTTACCGCAGAGTGTCACACTATAGTATTAAAAAATACATTTTGCAGCTATTTATTGAAACTAAGATATACAATGAAATTGCTAAGTTAATATAACATACAGAATTAAGAGGTTGTGATTATCATATTCATAATGCCCACAAATACTCAAGTATGATGTACTTACATCTTTAAAAGTGATCTGGACTATATATAGAAGACATTTTCTCCATATTACAAAGCATATTGTACCCAAAGTGTCTGGTGTCCATTAACCTTCACCACAAAGTACAAAAGAACACATCGATCCTTCAGTGAAAACAACTCTCAGGTCTTGGAAAACATCAGAGTCACCAAAAGCAAAAGCAAGAAACAACTCAAAATGGGGGCTCGAAAACAAAGAATTAATATTTAATCAATGTAAAACGCTCGCTTAAAAAAAAAATTTCCCCCCCACTGTGTATATGGCCATACTCGAATCCTTCTCTTAAAAAATAACCAACAATCATACTCCATGATCACATCTAATTGCTTCTGTATTATACTCAGTATGCTTAACTCTCCAAGGATGTTAATGCTTTCCTCACTCCAAAGAAGTAATAACCATTGTATACAGCTGTACTAGTAAACGCCTGCATCTAAGAAAAACTCCGATTCTAAACAGAAAAGGAGAATCCTAACATGTATCCAACCAGGGGCAGAAGGCAGCTCATGGACGCGTAGTAAAAGGAGCGGCAGGAAGGACAAGGTCCTCTTCCCAGAGCCACATAGGAATTCACAGAGAATACACATCCAATTAAAAAAAATGTGCACAAACACCTGGCGATCATCAGACCTTTTATCTAGTAGTCGCCCCCTCCTCTTCCCCCTCCTTGGTAAACACTCGAGCCAGGAGCCCACATCCCAGGAACCTTGAAGAGCGACTTGTGAGGGGAGTTAGTTGACTATTCATGCGACGTTTCTCTAATTCTTGACCCCCGCGCGCGCGGATGGGGTCTGAGGTGTGAACCCCAGTTTCAGTGAATAAGTCCTTTTACAGTGGGATGTGCAATTCCCTAGGGGTGTCTGTGTGTCTGTGCGCGCATGTGTGTCCGTCCGTCCGTCCCTGTCTCTGTCCCTCCACCTCGGGGTGCGTCTTTCGTTCGCCCTTCTCGGGGGCTGCCCAGGGTCTGGTTCCCAACAGAACCGAAGAGGAGGGGGCGTTTCCTGCGTCCACAGACACCCACCAGCCGCCGCGAATACGGCCCCCGACCCCAGAAACTTTCCCTGGCTGACATGGCCACGGAGGAAAACCGCTCCGACCCTCAGCCTCCACCCCGAGGCAGGAAGAAACCTCCTCTCGCCCCCCGGCAAGTCTCCCCGAGAGCTGGCGGCCACATTCTCCCCGGGCGACGAGGGACGTCAGACCGCCGGCCCGCGCCCGCAGCTCCGGGGGTATAAACAGGATGTCAGGGCCCCGGGCTCCGGGCGGAACACTGGCGGTGCGCTCCCGGGGAGGGGGCGCTCAGCCTTCCCCTCTCCCCTCGC
>NW_006297573.1:2980871-2983355 GCF_000327345.1 Myotis davidii
CAGCCGGCGCAGAAAGAGAGATGGTCAGGTTTGCGCCTGCGGTCGCCCCCGGCCGGGGTGGCGTGCCCTCCGCAGCTTTGTGCGCTGCGGTGCATTTATCAGAGCCCCCGGGCCCTGTCCCGACCCAGTAATAGGTGCGCGCTGTGTGGCACTTGACTAACGGGAATTTGAGAGAGCAATCTTCCAACGCTGATAGGTTACTTCAGATCCAACCTATTCCGTATTTAAAGAGTTCTTTTAATTTTAAGAAAAACGTATTTGTAATAGTCGTAAGAACTAACGTTTGTTGATATTTAATGTGTCCAGCACTTTTCTTTTTCTTTTTTTTTTTTTTTACTAAGAATTCCTCAAAGTCGGGATTATCCTCATTTTATTCATGAAGAAACAAATTAAGGTTTAAGTATCTTAAGGTCACACCGTGGCTTAGAGGCATTCTCCATCGGCAGTGTCCAGCCAAATCCTGACAGTTTTACTTCCTAAATATCACTCCAGTCCACTCATTTCTCCCAGTATTTCAGCAACATGGTCGGAGTTGCCACGATCTCTCACCTGAAGGACCACAAGCCTCTGAAATTGCCACTCTGCAATCACCTCAATCTCTAATTGTCCGCAGTGAGCTTTTAAAAATTCAAATCTAGCCTTGGCCAGGTAGCTCAGTTGGTTAGAGCATTGTCCAGATAGGCAGGGTTCCAGGTTCAACCTCCAGTCAGAAGTCAACCAATGAATGCATCAATAAGTGAAACAAATCTCTCTCTCTCTCTCTCTCTCTCTCTAATCAATAAAAATGTAAGAAACTAAAATAAAAATTCAAATCTATTCCTCACTCCCGAGCTTAAAACAGTCCAGTCCCTTCCCCCTTGCAAATTCTTGGATAAAAACCCTCCCCAGCCATGCATGGCCAGACTTCTGCAGCTCAGGTCACTGTGGTCTGGGGGCTGCTCCACCTGCCCTGACTCCACTACCCCTGGACTTGGGGGATTCTTGCAATTTATCTCACACTGAGCAAGAAGTGTTGGGTGTGATACTGGTGAATGAAAAGAGCATTCAAATCTAGAGTGCTGGATTTTAGGTCTGGCTCCCACCATTAATCAACTCTGTTACCCTGAATAATTTGCAGTTTACACATAAAAGTTGTGGGGCAGACTAAAGGATCTCCAACTGCCTTCTGGAAGAAGATAGAAATGCTCACAGAGATGACAGGAAAATCAAGCAGGGAGGGTCAGGGCCCAGATGCCTACAATATGTGTTTAATGTGCATGTCTTGCCTCACCTGCCACTCAGGGCTGTTTGCATCATTTTCTTCACCTGCTAAATTGGAGCAGTACCTTCCTTACAGGGATAATGCTGAAGATGAACTAGGGCAGTGGTTCTCAACCTTGACTGCACATTAGAATCACCTGGGAATCTTTTTAAAATCCTGATTTCTGGGCCTCATCCTCCGGAAATTCTGTTTCTTGGTTACTAATATTGTGGCGTCACCCCATAACAAAGAAACAGAATTTCCAGAGGATGAGTCCCAGAAATCAGGATTTTAAAAAGATTCCCAGGTGATTCTAATGTGCAGTCAAGGTTGAGAACCACTGAACTAGGGTAATGCAGGCCTGGCACATGTGGTAAGTTTGGTAAATCATTGTGATTTTTTTTTTAATTGAACTGGGCTGTAATCAGGTGGGAGTGACATGAATGGAGACAAAAATATGGATCACATTTCAGGTAAGGTAGAGGGTTAAAAAATGCAAAGTCAGAAGGCAACAATAACCCCACTGTGCTCAAGAAGAAATCTGACTGTCCTGGCTGGTTTGGCTCAGTGGATAGAGCATTGGCTTGCAGACTGAGGGGTCCCAGGTTTGATTCTGGTCAAGGGCACATGCCTGGGTTGCAGGTGGGTTGCAGGCTCGATCCCGAGTAGGGGGCGTGTAGGAGGCAGTCTATCAATGATTCTCATCATTGATATTTCTATCTCTCCCTTTCTCCCTTCCTCTCTGAAATTAATAAAAATATATTTAAAAATAATGAATCTGACTGCTCTGTAGGACTCATGAAAGGGAATCAAGAGAGAGGGCCATGGTTGAGTTTATCCATTACCCTGTACCAAGCATTGCACTAGGTGCTGAGGATTCTGAGAAAAAATAGACCCAGTTCCTGACCTCAATGCTCACCGTAGAGTGGGAGAGACAGATAACCAACAATCCTGTATGATTCATGCTCTTCTAAAAGTGTCCACACAGGAGAATCACCCAACCCAGCCTGAGGACATCAAAAAGAAAAGAAGAAGGTACAAGCATCAGACAAGTCACAGGAGCCAGGGAGTATGTGGCATATTCAGACAATAAGTGTATATGCTATGTGGCTGGGGTATAAGAAAAGATGAACCTTATACAAAAACTTTTGCCTAGAAGAAACACTGTGTTTTTGAGGTATTGAAGCAGGGGTTTTTTTTGTTTTTATTTTTTTATTATTTTTTATTTTTTTTTTATTACAAAG
>NW_006297573.1:2990926-3005931 GCF_000327345.1 Myotis davidii
ATCATCATCATATACTGTGTTTTTGTCGCTGAAATGAATTTTATTGTTTCTTCAAGGTTCTTCACATACGTACACCTTAAGAGATATCAAGTTGGTGTAACATGTCTTCTCAAAAAATAAGGGTTGGCACACAGAAGAATTTTGAGTCAGAGATTTTGCTGGTTTTGGCACGCATTCACAAAAAGGTTGCCCACCCCTGATCTAGGGCAAGGTATCTCAACCTCAGCACTATTGATATTTGGGCTGGAAAATTCTTTATTATGGAAGGCTGTCCTGTGCATTGTAAGGTGTTTAAGCAGCATAGCATTTCTGTCCTCAAACTACTAGATGCCTGTAGCAATCCCCTCATTCCTCCTCCACCCACCCTCCAAACTCCACCCCCACTCCTGGACCAGTTACAATAACCAAAAATGTCTTCAGACATTGCCAAATGTATCCTGGGGAACAAAATTCACTAATCTAGGGATAATGTGGAAAATGGATTGGAGGATAAGGAGATCAATAGCATAGAATTATAGAGCTATAGATTGCTGGTTAAATCCCAGTCCAGGGGCATATGGAAGGCAATCAATCTCTCTCTCTCTCTCTCTCTCTCTCTTCTCCCCTCTCCTCTTACTCTAAAATCAATAATAATAATAATTTTTTTAAATACCCTTACATTTGAACTCCAGAAATAGTTAGACTTCTCTTGGGCAAGGTTACTTATTGCTTATGTAACTGATTGTATTTTCCCTTTGATTGTTAATAAGCTCAATCAAATTTTAGTCATACATGTATTACATATAGGAATTTATAACATACTAGAGGCCCAGTGCATGAAATTCATGCAGGGGGCGGTGGGGCGGTGGGCGGGGTCCCTTTAGCCCAACCTGCACCCTCTCCAATCCGGAACCCCTTGGGGGATGTCCGACTGCCGATTTAGGCCCGATCCCAGACATCCCTCTCACAATCCTAGACTGCTGGCACCTAATTGCTCACCTGCCTGCCTGCCTGTCCACCCCCAACTGCCCCCTTCTGCTGGCCTGGTTGCCCCCAACTATACCCCCCCACCAGCCTATTCACCCCTCACTGCCCCCCCCGCCAGCCCAATTGCCCCCAACTGCCCCACCCTGGTGGCCTGGTCACCCCCAACTGCTCCCCCTGCTGTTCAGTAGTTTGGTTGTCCCTTACTGCCCCCCTGCCAGCCTGGTCACCCCACACAGCTGCTGTCCAGTCGTTTGGTCATCGTTTGGTCATCCCTCACTAACCCTCCTGCCAGCCTTGTTGCCCCATGCAGCCTGCTGTTCGGTTGTTACTGTGAGGGCGTCCTGACCAATTTGCATATTATCCTTTTATTAGTATAGATGCTTTATGTACTATCCTCACAGCAGCTTTATCTTTCCTTACACTTATTTTCACTTCATATTGACCCTTTCAGTTGTATTTATTTAATATACTAGCTGCCCAGGACTGCTCTAAGTACATATGTATTATCTCATTTAATCGTGGTTCCCCTATAATGGGATCTTGGCAAGATACCAAATTTTTATAAGCTTTGATTTCTTCATCTGTGAGACTACTAATAATGCCCACTTCAAAGGGCCATCGAGAGGATTAATAATGATAGTTAATATCATTAGTTATTAGAAGACCCTCAAATGTTTTTGCCAAAAAACATCAAAATATCTGATTAATTATGTTATATGTCAATGTAGTAATTTCTAAAGAGATAAAAAATTAGTTTATTATTTAAAAAACCCCACAATATACAGAGCAGAATAAGTGTCACTAATCTTATCAATTATGGCTTTAATCTAATTGAAGGTTTTTGTGGTTCCTGGAATTAACAGCACTATAACAGAATCAATAAAGCTAAGCTACAATGAATTTCCATTCAGGAAGCCTCCTTATGGGGATATATATAAAACAAATGAGATGCTGGCCCCCATCAGAAGGCAGTGAGCCCAAGGATGCTTTAAGATCTGCTCAGTTTTACAGAAATATCAGACTGCTTAGGACTGACTCACTAGCAATAATAACTTATTCTACCCCAGAGACTTATACCACATTAATAATGAAAACACTTCATGAAAAAAAATGTATTCTGACAAACAAGCTCAGTGCCCTGGAGAGACCACCGGCCCAGAAAGCAGGAGACCTGGATGCCAGGTGAGCTCTGCAACAGACTGGAGAAACCTAAGGCAGTCTGTTTAATCTCTCTGAGCTCACTCTTCTCCTGGGTGAGATCACATAACTTTATGATGTCTATCAGCATCAAAATTCTGTGCATCTTTATTTAAACTCATATAAAAGTTATTAGCCAAGAAATCACATTTGGTTTTGAAGCGGAAATTGTAAATTACCTTCCCAAAAGCAAGAGGAAAATAAATTATAGCTTAACATGAGTAAGATTTGATTTCTTCCCAAGTTCTAATTTTCTGTTGCTCTGGTATGAGAGTAATATGCAGGAATCATATATCCTCAGGGTCAATGGCACCCAACAATTCAACTCAATTCAACAAATATTTATTTAGTACTCAAGTTCTCAAATTCTGAGTATATGGTGCAGTCCACAAATGATCAGTAACAATCGAATGAACTGCTGTGTGTACAGGGTACTATGTCAGGCCCTTCGCAGGCGTGGCCACTCAGGGGTGGCAATATATAGTGGAAAAGGCAAGGCATCCATCTGAAAAACAAATGACCGTTAAATGGCTGATACAGGCAGGAAATGCGATAAGATTTCAGAGAAAGGAAACATCACTGAAAACCCAGGTAGGTTCCTGGAGGATGAGATGTGGGCTGGCCCTTGAAGGATCCTGAAAAACAAGTGTTAAGCCTACGTGTAGTTAGTGTTTATATCCTTTCTAGAATTGTTAAAATTAGTTTTGTTTTATGGATGAAATACATTTGTGTTGTGTTCATTCAATGACAGCAGAAACCACACGTAATATTTACATTTGATTCAGCATGACTGATATTTACGAAGTGCCTAGTGTATGTCAGGCACTATACTGGGTAAGTTGTGGAGTAATGGAGGAAAGAGAAAGGAATTGGAGATAACTCATAAGGCAGCTGAGACCCCTTTGCCTCGCAGAGTTGCCTTAACTCCCAACCCTTTACCTGGCCTATGGAAGTATACAGTTCTTTCAAGAGCTAGGTAACTTCTAGCGAGACACTTCCACCTCCTCGTGAGTACTCTGTTCTGCACAGTTGTTGAAATGAAACTCTGCCCCTTCCTTGTGTTCCCATCAAAGACACTCACAAAGCTGCCTGGGTTTGGTAGCAATCGCTGGAGATGTAGGTAAGTGTAGGGAGGGATCACAGCTCTGTTTTGTTGCTAGCTGCTCTCTCCCTTTTCCCTCTGCTCTCTCTCATTTCTTCCTCACACTCTTCACCCAAAATTACCCCTCACCCCCCCGCAAAAACGCCAAATTCTCCCTTTCCTAGGCACAGCAAGTTGCCCCTCCTCTAACATCCAAGTCTTTGGGTGTCAACTTTCCCTCAAGCTTCTACGCTTCTATCCCCAAGAGGAATTGTAGCACCAGCTATTAAGAGATAGTGATATTTTCTCCACTTTGTTACAAAGAGATAAGTGCGCTGGTGACTCTAAGAGAAACTCAAAGTGCTAGGGGGATCCTGAAGAAAGAAAGAGAGCGGGAAATGGGTCATAAGTGGTCTCTCTCTGTCTTCCAGATTCACATGACATTTATTGCCTAATCAACTACTTGGAAACTTGTCCTCTCCTGCCTTCTATGGCTATTTCTCTTTCCATCTGCCTGTGTGTTTTGTCTCCCTGACCAGATTGTGCACAGCTCCGAGGTAGCAGCTTTTCTGGTTCCTCCCAGAACTCTCATGGCTAATCGGCCTTACTGACCCATCTATTGAGTCCTAACATAACGAGAGCTATATCACTTGCCCGGCTTCACAATTTCCCCCCAAAATGCCACATGGCAGGAGTTTGTTTTAATTAAAATGAATCCAAATATCTCTAAGCACGTTTTGAGTATTTATTTAACTAATCAAATGCTTGAGGTAGCTGGAGGTGCCCACTCATGGTGCACCAAGGAGAAGCTGGAAAGGACTAACAGGTACTGAAGTTCCCCTGGGGACCGGCCATCTGCTCAATTCTCACAATCATCTTTGGAGGTGAGACTAGATGATTTGCCAAAGGTCACACCACCACAGAGCAGGAACTAGAATTTTAATCCAGGAACACCTATCTTCAAAGATCCCATTCTTTTCACTACACCACTTCTCTAAAATAACAATGCTTTCATAGAGACATTTATATGCTCATTATTAAAAAGAAAGGCAGCCCTAACCGGTTTGGCTCTGTGGATAGAGTGTCGGCCTGCGGGCTGAAGGGTTCCAGGTTCAATTCCGGTCAAGGGCATGTACCTTGGTTGCGGGCACATCCCCAGTAGGGAGTGTGCAAGAGGCAGCTGATCGATGTTTCTAACTCTCTATCCCTCTCCCTTCCTCTCTGTAAAAAATCAATAAAATACATTTTTTAAAAAAGAAGGGCAATTATTCACTAGGGCACAAATTAAACAAGAGGACCCCAAAAGTCAGAGTCCTGGAGTATAGAAAGAGAATTGACTCTGAACTTGAACATGTGGTTGCACCTTTCTGAGCTTCAGGCTACTTATTTGTACACACTCAATTTTTCAGAGTTGCAGTCAACACTAAGTTAAACATATATACCTGACAAGCAGTGTTAAGTGGACTTGCTGCCCCCTTTTAGAGTGTACAGTGGGAGTTGACACTTAGGTCTGACATTCAGCTTAGCTGGGCAGGTGTTTTTAAAGTGGGTTAACACATTACATTATTGGGGCGGGCATCAGCCGACTCACACAAGAGCAGCTTAATCATTAACTCGCCATCAGCAGTAACCACAGCCCTTGGAGGTAAATTGACACCACAGTCCACATCCTTTGAAGCCCTTCTCTATAGTAACTGCCACAGCCTCCTAAACAAGGTGCCTTCAGTGTTGCTATCAGCCTGGGGTAGGAGGCATGCGCACTATAAAATGTGGAGAAGTTTGGAGACTGGTTTGGGGAGATGGAACCATTCTTCCCGGTCCCTCAACTACACTAAGTCCCGCTGACTTGTGTTTCTAAGAGCACAGGCTGGGCAGGGAATCAGAGCTGCATATTTTAACAGCTCTGCATATTCCTACTTGTGTGACTTTGAGTTTTAATTCTCAGTTTTTTCATCTGTAAAATGGAGATGATAATATTTTGTCTTCTAAGATTGTTGTAAAGATTAAGTTAAATAACGAGGGGGAAAAATTAATGAATTCAAAGCACTTAGTACAGTATCTGGCACATTGTTAGCCCTAATACAGTTGTTTATTATGTTATTATTAGAGACCCAGTGCATGAAATTCATGCATAGGTAGGGTCCCTACCGGCTGCCGGCTGCCAGCTGCCAGCTGGGGCCTCTCTTCCCCTCACCTCCCCTCCCTTCCCCTCAACTCTAGGTTGAGAGGACAATTTGCATATCAGGCTTTTATTGTATAGGATTAGAAGGGTCCAGGGCCTTAAAGTTCTACGATGCAGAACAATAAAAGAGGAAAGGAAAGAACAGCTCCTTTGTTGCTGGGGAATCAATTCCAATGCCACAGTCAGGCATGCGGGGTCTAACACACGGGGGCCCAAGTCTCTGCTTTTCCCTGTGGTTACCTGCACACACTCTGAAAAAACCTCCTCAACTCCCCCAAGCAAGTAGAATGCCTCCTTTAGTTTCCCAGAGTACTTTTCATGTACTTTTGTACTCTCTCTTATCACACTCTATTTTCATTCTTTGTTTGCATATCTAATCTACCTCCACTCTACACCAGCACAGGTTGTAAGTTTATGGGCAGAAGAGACCATATAACATCTTTGTATTTGCAGTCACAGGCCCTCTGCAAGTCTTGGATGGATGAACAAGGAACATGGGGAAACATAGTGACTTGGTAATGGCATTAGAATTGGGTACCCAGGGGACAGGGTAAGACCATCTTTGTTTGCTTCATAAATTTTCCTAAGTCTGGGTCTGAGCAGAAGTGTAGAGGACATGACATTTGAAGAATTATTGCCTGATGAGAATGATTAGGCAATTTATGTATGCCTTCCAGGCAAAACATGACAGGCTGGTAATGGCTGGCAGGGCCAATATTAGGCAGAACACATTAGCAACCAGGGAGCCAAGGCAGAGTGACGTCTCTCGGTTTCCAGCAGCCTTCAAGGTTAACACATTAAGCAATTAGGAGCAACAAATCCTTCCAGGTGTGGTCATTTGTCAGCAGGGCAGACAGGCTTGTGGGTAAGGACCATTCTCCCTGTGATTATGTTCACTGTAAACAATGATGCAAATTCTAAAGATAAAAATGGGATATAAAATGTGATTCCTGCAGAGGATAGGACATTTAAGGATAATATTTCAAAGAACCTAGATTATGAAGTAGTATAGACCATAGAGAAGAACTATATATCTTGACTTTTCAGGAATCATCCCACTTTCATTTTATTTTATTCTTTTTGTTAAAGGGAACCGAAAATGATAATATTTATTCATTGATTATATATTATTTACTTCATACATTTTTTTAAAAAGTGATGTGCTGGAGTTAGCTCCCATTGGCTCATGAAAGCAGATTATGATTATTAATCAACTCCATGTTAGATGACTTCACATTAGCATCTTAAAATCACAGGAGTATTTACACCATGGAAATTGGCAAACCCTGCAAATCAGGATTTTCCAACCCTCACTTCTCCTGAGAGCTTATTGTGAAATATTTACCAGCACACCATTGGCTTTACAATGAATGATTCCAATTAATCCTTCCAAATCTCCTGTTTTACAGATGGGAAAATGAAGTTTAGAGAGGTTAATAATGAAGTAACTTATTACAAACTTCTTGGTGGCCAAGGCACAATTAAAACTCATATCGTCTGTCTCCAAAGTTGATGCACTGAATCATGATGGAGGGAAAACTTTCTAACTCATCCCATAAGGCCAGCATTACACTGATACCAATGGCAGATAAAGCCACTAAAGAAAAGAAAATTATAGCCAATATTCTTTAGATGCAAAAATCCTCAACAAAATACTAGCAAATCAACCTAACAGCATATTAAAAGAATTATACATCAGGCTCAGATGGGACTTATCTCAAGAATTCAAGAGTGGTTCAACGTAAGGAAATCAATCAATGTAATAAGCTTCAGTAATAGAACAAAGGTTTAAAAAATGATCTCAATGGTCACAGAAAAGGCATTTGATAACATCCAACACCTTTTCATGATAAAAACACTTGGAAAACTAGGAATAAAAGGGAACTTTTCCAACATGATCAAGGGCATTTCTGAAAAACCACAACTAACATCATATTCAGTAGTACCCCCTAAGAGCAGGACCAAGACAAGAATGCCTCTTTCTGCTTTCATCACTGCTTTTCAACACCATTCTGGAATGTCTAGCTAGAGCAAATGGACAAGAAAAATAAATAAAGGGCAAACAGATTGGAAAGGAAGAAGTAAAAACTATCTCTATTTGCAAATGTCATGATCCTATATATAGCAATTGCCAAGAAAGAAAGCTACTAGAGCTAATAAGCAAATTCAGGTAGAAATTAACAAGACTAACACACAAATATCAGTTGTGTTTCTATACACCAGCAATGAATAATTCAAAAGGAAATAAAGAAAGCAATTCCACTAACAAAAATATGCCTCCCCCAATAAAATAGCTACAAATAAATTTAACTAAGGAGTTGAAATCTCTAGAACATTGTTGAGAGAAAGTAATAGAAAGACATCCGTGTTCATGGATTAAAAACCTTAATTTGTTAAGATGGCAAAGTGATTTACAGATTTAACATACTCGGTCAAAATTCCAACACCATTTTTTTCAAAAATGGAAAAAAATCTACCCTCAAATTCGTAAGAGATTCCAAGGGGCTCAGAATAGTCAAAACAATGTTTAAAAAGAAGAGCAAACTGGAGGCCCCATATCTCCTGATTTCAAAACATACTACAAAGCAACTGTAGCCCTAGCTGGTTTGGCTCAGTGGATAGAGCGTCAGCCTGCAGACTAAAGGCTCCTGGGTTCAATTCCAGTCGAGGGCACATGCCTGGGTTGTGGGCCTGATCCCTGGTAGGGGGCGTGCAGGAGGCAGCCAATCAATGATTCTCTCACATCATTGATGTTTCTATCTCTCCCTCTCCCTTCCTCTTTGAAATCAATAAAAATCTATTTTTTAAAAAGCAACAGTAATCAAAATAGTGTGATACCAGCACAAGGATAAACATATGCACCATAAAATGACTTGACAGTCTAGAAATAAACCCATATATCTATGGTGAACCGATTTTCCACCAGGGCGCCAAGTTCATTCAATGGTTAAAGATTAGTCTCATCAACAGGTGTGCTGGCACAACTGGATTTCCACACGCAAAAGAATGAAGTTAGACTCCCACCCGACATTCTACACAAAAATTAACTCAAAATTTAATCATAAAACTCTTGGGAAATAGAGAGGTAAATCTTGGTGACCTTGAATTTGTCAATGGATTCTTAGATATGACACCAAAAGCATGAGCAACAAAAGAGAAAAAAAATAGATAAATGAGATTTTATCAAAATACAGTATTTGTGCATCAAAGGACATTATTAAGAAAGTGCAAGGCGGTGGCCCACCTGTCCTGGCCATCACCGCAGGGCCCCCCAGCTCAGCACTCTGGGCTAAATGGAGACCTCCCCAGTCTGGCTCCTTTATAGCCTGCCCAGCTATCCAACACTGGACCTTAGCCATCACCTTTGAAAGCCCCGACATCAAGAACCCACTGTGGCTCATCAACAAGGAGATCATTAGCCATAACACCCAGTGGTTCTACTTAACCCTGCTATGGCCCCATCACATTCTGGGCCTCCCTGAGGGTTAACATATCTACCTTTCAGCTCAAATCCACCCAGTCCAGTCTCCAACCATGACAACAAGGGCTTAGTAGACCTGGTCATCAGGATCACTTCAAAGACACCCATGCCAAGTTTTGCACTGGGAAAAAAATGTACCAGTATCTAGAAAACACAAACGAGGAGACGTCATTGAATTCTAAGGCCCAAATGGGCTGCTAGTCTATGAAAGTAAAGGAAACTTTATCATCTGTCCAGACAAGAAATCCAACCTCAATGTCAAGACGGGGAAGTCTGTCGGCACAATTGCAGGAGGAACAGGCATCACTCAGATGCTGCAGTTAATTTGGGCCATCGTGTAAGGACCTGAGCAGCCACACTGTGCCAAATGCTCTTTGCCAATGAGAATGGGAATGGCATCCTGCTGCTGCCAGAGCTGGCAGAACTGAGGAACAAACATTCTGCTTGCTTCAGGCTGTGGTACATGGTGCAAAGAGCTCCTGAAGCTCAGGACTACAGCCAGGGCTTTGCGAACAGCTGATGATCCGGGAACACCTTCCACCCGCTGGTGTTCCTACCCTGAGCCAGGATGCCTGTCTGCCCAACCTGGACCTCACGGACCACTCCAAGTAGGGCTACTTTGCCTCCTGATGCCTGGGCACTGGCCAGCAGGCACACCCCAAATACTCACCACGCCCTTTCCCCACCCAGTCCTCCCTTGCCACCATTCTTCAGCCTGGCCTGCCTGTGCCCTGGGTGGTCACCCAGCTGGTCTGACCTAAGGGGTCTCCTGGGGAACAGTTTTGTTTCTGGCGGGCCACCTTCAGGGTAAGTTTCTGTTTGGCTCTCACTTGGCCCTGTCCCTGTCCTCATAACTCTTCATCCCTCCCGCTGCCCCTGTCCCCCACAACACACAAATACAAAAGGGCTGAGGCTGCCGGCACCCTGCTCCACTCACCCCGCACTGCAATAAAGCACAGTCTAGACATAAACATAAATGTGCAGGCAGGCCAGAGCTGGAGGGGCCAGGAGCCTCTTCAGCCACAGTCCTGGGACCTTTGCCTGCCTCCCCTCACTATCTGCCTCCGAGCCAGGGCTAGGCCTCAGCAGCACCTGACACTACATGAGACCATGAACACCAAAACGTCCTGGGGGGTGTAGGGGAGGGCTGCTGGAGGTGAGAGGCTGCCTCCCAGGCCAGGCCCCAGCAGGCCCAAGCCAGCCTAGAGCTTGGCTCTAACTGTGGCTGAAACAGGAAGAGGGTGCTGGCCCAGGGCCTCCTGAGATGGCACTTGGGCTGGCAGCTGGGCCACCTTAAAACCCTGGCATTTTCCCCTAACACACCCAAGCATTCAGGCAGCCTTAGGAGTTTTGAGCTGCCAGTTTTGCGGAGTCTGATCTACTACAGGGCAGGGGGCTGGCTGGGCGGGGTGGGGGTGGGGGGTTGGTTTGGGCTCACAGTGGGGCCCATGAGTCCTGCCAGCAGAGTTTTACCTCCTCCTCCTGCCTTGGACGCCAGCGTGAAGGAAATGTTGAACAGTTCCTCTTGTATGAGAGGCATTCTCATTGGCCTCCACAGCTGTGTTAGCCTCTTGCCTATGGGCTTTGTCAGAGTTATTTATAAGCAGAAAAAATGGAAGTAAAGCTTGGCTAATATTACAATAAAGTGAAAGACAACCCACAGAATGAGAGAAAATACCAGCATTTGCTAATCATATATCTGATAAGGATTTAATATCCAAAATATATAAGAACTCCTACAACTCAACAAAAGACACACAACCTAATTAAGAAATGAGCAAAGGATTTGACTATCCAAAGAAGATAGACAAATGGCCAATAAGTGCATTAAAAATGTTCAATATCTTTAGTCATAACCACAATGACAAACCACTTCACACCTACAAGGATGGCTACTTACAAAATGCAAATAACTGTTGGCAAGGATGTGGAGAAATTGGAACCCTCACACACTGAGGAATGTAAAATGGTACAGTTGCTGCGGTAAAATAACTTGGCAGTTCCTCTAATAATTAAACGTAGCCCTAGCCAGTTGCTCAGTGGTAGGAGTGTCAGCCCATGGACTAAAGGGTGCTGGTTTTGATTCCAGTCAAGAGCACATACCTGGGTTGCAGGCTCAATCTCGGCACCCAGAGTTGGGGAGGCAACCAATCAATGTGTTTCTCTCACATGGATGTTTCTCTCCTCCTCCCTTCCACTCTCTCTAAAAAAAAAAAAAATCAATGGAAAAAAAAATCTTCAGGTGAGGATTAACAAAAACAAAGTTAAACCTAGAGTTACCATGTGACCCAGCAATTCCACTCCTACTATAGACACAAAATATATGAAGAAAGGAACTCAGACATGTTTATTGCAGCATTTTTCAAAAGTATCCAAAAATGAAAACAATCCAAGTGTTCATCAACAGGTGAATGAATAAACAAATGCTGAATAGATATATTTACACTAATAAAAGGGTAATATGCTAATTAGACTGACAAGACTGAAAGTCTCTCAGATGTCCTTCCTGACAAAGCCGAGGGCCGAGGGCCAGCGGCACAGGAGAGGCAGTGGTCACGGGAGAGGTGGCAGCACGGGCTGGTCCAGCACCGCGGCCCCTTCCACAGAGGCGGCTGGAGAGGGGGCTGCGTGGTCCTGGTCCCAGTGCTGCCCCTTCTGCAGAAGTAGCCCCAGAGGCAGTGGCGTAGGCCCAGTCCTGGTGCCATGCCTCCACAGAGGCTGAACAGAGTGAGACCTGCTGTGTCTCAACCTCCCACAGCCCCTCCCCCAGCTGGCCTGGCCCCAGATTGACCCCCCACCACCACTGGTGGTCGGGGGGGTGGGGCTAGTGCTAAGAAGCAAGGGCTGAGGGTTGGCAGCCACAGTGGCTGGCAGTGGCGGCAGCAGCAGGGTGATTGGGGCAGCACCTTTTCCTGATGGGCCAAGTCGCCTTCTGCAGAGGGAGGCCTAAGCTCTCAGTAGGACATCCCCTGAGGGCTCCCAGACTGTGAGAGGGGGAAGGGCGGCCTGAGGGATTTCTCCCCCGCCCCCGCCCCTTCACGAATTTTCATGCACTGGGCCTCTAGTAATAGAATAATACTGTATTTGACCATAAAAACAAATGACTTTCTGATGCATGTTACAACATGGGTGAACCCTGAAGTAAGCCAGACACAAAAAGACAAGTATTGTATGAAATATATGCATATATAAAATATATAGAATAGGAAAATTCATAAAGACAGAAAGATGATTAGAGTTTATCAGGGGCTGGGGGTGGGGGAAGAGTAATGGGGAGGTATTGCTTGATGGGTACAGATTTTCTGTTTGATCAATGAAAAGGTTTTGGAAATAGATAGTGGCAGGGATTGCACAAATTGGGAATAATTAATGCCACTAAATTGTACGCTATGGTTAAAATGGCACATTTTGTTCTATATATTTTACCACATACCACCACAAAAAAAAAACCCTAATTAAATTCTTGTTGTGTGTCAACCCTTGTTGCATCTCCTTATCTTCCTCCTTTGAGCCCAGGAACCCAATGTTGCCCACTGCCCTCCCAAGTGCTTGAAGCCTTTCTCCTCCCTGCTGTACACTTGGCAACAAGTTGTTGCTCACTTGGCAACGCCTATGGAGAAGGATGCATCATCCAGCACCATATGCTGGCCGAATGACACGATGTTGACAAAAACTGTTGGCATAGAAAATAGAGTATTGGCTTGGGGGGAAAGGGGGCAGGGAGGGAGAGACTTTAAACTAATGAGAATCTAAAAGTATACATATATTGTAAATATGTGCACAAAAAGTAGTTTGAATAGTAGTCTCTAGGTTCTAGAGAACACAGGAATACCATATTTGATAGCTTTAGAAACTTGTCCAGGGAGATGAGCTTTCTCCTGGATCATCTATCTCAATGGTTCGGGGAACAAAGCTGTGGCAACTCAGCCTCTTAAAACAGATTGTCCCCAAGTATTAGGCCACAAAGACAGGGTTTCTTCACTTATATTCTCTCTTGTTTTGTTGTTCTAAATTTGGCAAAATATTTGGTTGACTATTTGGACTCTTCACAGGCGTTGCCACTGGTCTCAAAGGACTTAGAGCTGATTTGATCCAAGTTAGTGTACATATAAAATGGCTACAGCATGAATTGTGGAGTATGACACTTACCTCAGGGAGGAGAAAGCTCATCTCCTTGGACAATGTGCACTTTGCCACCCTCAGAGCCTGATGAATTCACACATATAATGGGCCCTGAAGGAACACATTGGATTGAATGGCTGAGAAGCAATGTGGGGCCCAGGAAATAAACACCGGACTTGTTGCCATATGATTTAGGTTCTAGTCCTGGTTTTCACACGTGTGAGCTTCGTGACATGGAACAAGAAACTTCAAGGCAATTCTGATAGTCTGTCTCTGCACTGATCTAACAGGTATGTCCAATTGCAGTGGACTGCCTCTTGCGTCCCTCCCCAAAATCATATGTTGAAATCCTGCTTCCAATGTGATGGTACTAGGAGGTGGAGCCTATGGCTGGTAATTAGGTCAGAAGGGTGGACCCCTCAAGAATGGGATTAGTGCCCTTATAAAAGAAACCACAGAAAGCTCTCTCATCCTCTTCCAGCCAGGTGAAGATAGAACAAAAAGGTACCCTGCAACCCAGAAGAGGCTTATTACTAGAACCCAATCAAGCTGGCATCTCGATCTCAGACTTTCAGCCCCCAGAACTGTGAGAGATAAATGTCTATCGTCTATAAGCCATCCAGTCTATGGTACTTTGTGATAGCCGCCTGGGCTAAGGCACTAACCAACTATCAGGACAGAATCGCAGCAGTGAAATTCAAAGGTGACATCACACGTGTGAATGTGCTTGGTAATTCCTAAAGTACTGCAAACATAACCCTACCTGGATTCCTGCACCATGTCTTAAATCTACATAAGCAGCCTAATTTTCCTAGAGTTGTCTTTATTCTAGGCTGTTGATAAGTGCCCATTTGTTCTGGAACTAAAAAGGGGCGGGGTGGGGGCAGGAACCTGTTAGGTTTTAATCACTTATAATCAGGTTATTGTCCCATCCAAAGAACCAATTACACCTAAAGTCAAAGCCCAATTGCAATTTATTGTGAGAATTAGGAGCTAGATATTTTCCCCCCTCTTTTTTTTAGTGGGGGGGGGGGTGAGGGGATAGATAGATTTTTTTAAAATCCTCACCTGAAGCATTTCTTTTTTTTTAATTTTTAAATTGCTTTTAGGGATGGAGGCAGGGAGATAGAGAAAGAGAGAGAGAGGTGAGAGAGAAACATTGATCAGTTGTCTCTGAAAATGTCCTGACCAGGGATTAAACCCACAACCTAGGTATGTGGCCTGACCACCACCTTTTGGTGCACGGGACAACCCTCCAACCAACTGAGCCACCTGGCGAGGGCAAGATTGATAGGTTTTTTTTAATGGTAAACTCTTAAGTGCACAAAGGCTTATGCTCAAAACTCCCATTAGCAATAAGGAGAGTTATGCCTGCTAGGCCCAAAGAGAGATAAGTGTTGAATTGATTCATAATCTATCTTACTTAATGTCATCAGTTTCCCTATAGCCCCTTAAAACAATCAACACCAGTGAAATGCCATAATAAACTAATAGCATTGATTTAGGAGAATATTGATGGGCTATTTCAATGGAGCTTTCAACATGAGAAGTCTACAGAGATTTTAAAATCTTAATTACTTGTGCACATTTTTATTTATTAAAGAAGAAAGGCAATCTGTTAATGATGAGAAGGTAGTAGGAAAGGATAATACACATGGATATATGAGCCAATATATTTCCCCTAATTCTGTATTTGGATATTTCCCCCTTCTTCTTACTATATAAAAACTGGAGGCCTGATGCATGAAATTCATACAAGGGATTAGGCCTTGCAGCTGTGGTGGCTTGCCTCGGCCCTCGCAGCCCTGGCTTCATCCAAAGGTCATCCGGCTGTCTGGTCTAATTAGCATAGTACGCTTTTATTATTATAGATGTATTATATTTTGCCCAGTCAGTGTGGCTCAGTAGTTGAGTGTCGACCTGTGAACCAGGAAGTCACGATTTGATTCCCAGTCAGGGCACATGCCTGGTTTGCG
>NW_006297573.1:3006326-3012736 GCF_000327345.1 Myotis davidii
TAGATCAGGGTGGGGGCCCCGCTGGGGTGCCTGGCCAGCCTGGGTGAGGGGCTGATGGCTGTATTCAGACTGATCACACCCCCTTCAGGGAGGGGGTTCCTGCTGGGGTGCCTGGCCAGCCTGAGTGAGGGGCTGATGGCTGTTTGCAGGCTGACCACGGCCCCCAGCCACCCAAGCTCCCAGTGGAGGCTGGCTGGAAGCAGGTATCTGGGTTTATTTATCTTCTATAATTAAAACTTTGTTACCTTCAGCGGAGGCCAGAGCCGGCCAGGACCGGTGGGAAGCTTGGCTTCCTCTATCACCGGGGCAACCAAAACTCCTGCTTGCTCCAGCTCTGTGGCTGCCAACCGCCATCTTGGTTGGGTTAATTTACATATAGTCACTCTGATTGGCTGGTGGGCATGGCTTGGACATAGCGAAGATATGGTCAATTTGCATGTTTCTCTTTTATTAAATTAGATATAAAAGCCTAAATGACCACTGTAACCAAACAGACAACTGAACAGGCTGCGTGGGGTGACCAGGCTCCACCGGCAGTTGGACATCCCCTGAGGGGTCCCGTATTGGAGAGAATGCATTCTGGGCTGAGGGGACCCCCCTCCCTGCCCCAGTGCATGAATTTCGTGCACCGGGCCTCTAGTAAATTAGAAAATCTTTCCCATTTTTTTGATTTACAAGAAATGCACAAAGCAAAAGAAAAGTGACATTGGGCTTTTACAAAATTTCTTTTATCCTAGTCAGCATGGCTCCATGGTTGAGAGTCGACCCATGAACCAGGAGATCACAGTTCTATTCCCTATAAGGGCACATGCCTGAGTTGCAGGTTCGATCCTCAGTTGGGGGCATGCGGGAGGCAGCTCATCACTGATATTTCTATCTCTCTCTCTTCCTCTCCCTTCCGCTCTGAAATCAATAAAAATATATTTCAAAAATAAAATGGGTTTTCTTCTAATTTATTAAAATTTTTTCATTCAAAATAATCACTGAAGGAACCCTTTAAAAAGTCATGAAACATGATGCTTGGTTAGAATTTTCCCATTTACTAAGCACAAATACCATTTCTCCTTTATTCTCACCATACATTCATCCACTTATCGATTCCTGTCACATCTTCCTTTAAATATCTGATATCTGCTCCACTGCTTCTCCTGTCAGTGTGCCCACCTTAACTTCAGCTCCTTTAAACCAGATCCAGACTGAGGCAGTGGCTTCCTAGTCGCTTCTCTCTCTTTAAATCTCTTAACATTTCAATCCGTCTCACATATTCTATACTGCATAGAATGTAAAATCTTTGAGGTCAGGATCTATACCCTATATATCCTTATATTGTAGAGATAGTAACTATTTTTCCTGAACAGAAAATCTAGACACTATTGACAAGTACATTTATAGAGAAAGAGAAGCAGAAACCTGAAATTGGCCTTCCCTCTCTAAGTCTGTGGTTATTGTATCTTTGTATCTAGCAGAATGCATTCTGCATCACACATATACAATACAATGAATTGACTGATGGTTTGTTTTGATGTAAGAAACTTCCAAACCTGTAGAGAATTTTTATGAGTTTATTTCAACAAAACTGATGACAATTGCCAGGAAGCAAAATCTCAACAGGTTGAGAAAACGCTCCAGAAAATGGCAGTTTGATTTATTTTACACATTACAATCAAAGGAGGAGATGCGTGTGGGGAAGTGTTATATGAAATCCATTGATTGTAGCTTAGGGAGATGGGAGAAAGCAAAGCGGGGTAATCTTTGAGACTGGATAAAGAGTAAAATGGAGAGACAAATATTTCTTTTACATCGGTGGTTATAGGGTAGTTAACAATTAACATTTACAGAACATAGAGATGGTACTTGGAGAATAAGTTAACAATTAGGGGTTATATGATCTCATGCTGTGGTGTGTGGGTGTACTCAGGGGGGGTCCGGAAAAAGGGGATTACTCTGACAGTCCAAGGATATATTATCTTAGATACAAAAGACAATAAACAGGCTTACTTGAGGTAAAGATTGACCTTTATTAAGAAAGCTACATGCCTAGAATGTGACTATCCACCATGACTTGTTTTTAGTTATGTGGTTACCTTTGGTCTCTGAGTTTATGGGGCTTGCCATTCAGGCCTCCCCTGAGCTTGTCAGGGTGAGTATGTGGTTCCTTTTTCATCCACACCACTAATCTAAAAAAAAGTCTTTTCATTTTACTTTTTCTCTAATCTCAGAGATTTCCACACTTTGCTTCAAAAATTTTTTTAATTGATAGCCAACATTTAAAATTGCTGATTTCATATAAAAATCAAGCCAAGGGAGAGATTGGCTTACCTTTAAATTCTTTGTTTCAAGAAATTAAAGCCTGAAAATGTAAGCAGGAAACAAGAAACAAGCTATACAGAATTGTCCAATTAGATCTGCAATAGGAAGTAGAGGAATGGAAAAAAAAAGGGTAGAACTTTAAAACTCAAATTCAAAAGGAAATTAGACATAGCTGAAGAAAAAATTAGTGAACAGGAAGTCAGATCCTAAAAAACACACAACCTATCTAAATGCAGATACAAAATATGAAAGAGAGGTAGCAAGTCTTGGACAATAGAATTAGAAAGTCTAATATACATTTAATCAGAATTCTCCAAGAGATAGCAAAAATGAGGGAGAGGGAATATTCAATAAGATAATAGCTGAAAAATTTCCAGAATCACTAAAAGTCATTACCTACTTGGCCTCAGAAGGCATTTGAGTTGTTGACCTCTTGTCTATACGTAAAAGTTTTTATTATACCACCTTCAAGAAATGTCTTTCATTAAATACTATTTTACAATTTACAAAGGACTTTCACATACTAAAATTTATACTATATGTTTTAAGACTAATTGGAAGTCTTTGATTTGTTTTCCTGATAAGAAACTGAAGTAATCTCTAAGCACCCACTAGTATTAAGGCCCTTTTCTTTTCTTTATTTTATTTTATTATTATTATTTTTGTTAATCCTCACCTGAGGATATTTTTTTTCCGATTCTTTTCAGAGAGAGTAGAAAGGAGGGAGGGAGGAGAGAGACAGAGGAGAGAGAGAGAGAGAAGCATCCATATGTCTTGTGAAAGAGACACATTAATTGGTTACCTGACTGGGTACGGTGGGGAAGGGGCGATAGGAGATAGAATCTGCAGCCCAAGTACATGCCCTTGAACAGGAATTGAACCCGTGACCCTTCCGTGAGTGGGCTGAAGCTCTATCCACCGAACCACGCTGGCCAAGTAGAGAAGAACAATTTTCTCATGACCAAACGTACTAATGATAAGTACATCACATTCTTAAATGTGATGGGCATGTTAGTTACTGCCACTGAATTTGGTAGATTCTCTGCAATTTTCATTTCAGCATTTTTTGGCGATGTTTCCTTTGTAAAGTTTTCTATCTTCTGTTTTCTCTCCCCAACAATGATTTTGGGAATCCACTGAAGACAGTGCTCTTCAGTGAGTTAAGTGGTGGGATCCATTTCATCACGACGTTGGAGGTTCCTTAAGTCATTGTCTCCATTTACTCTGTGAATAAGGTCCACATTTCGTTAGCATGGCATACTAGGCTACTTCTGCCTTCTGTCATTGCCCTCTTCCCCAGTACAAGCTGAGCAGACAACTCACAGTTTCCCCCAAATATCTGACCACATAACAGCCTCGTAGGCCACCTGTTTCTGCTCAGGAAATTCCACTTAACCCTCTCCTTGCCCCTCCAACACTTTTTCAATGCCTCCCACTCGTCTCCTCGCACCTAAAGTCTCAAGAAAGTCTACTGGTCCTTCATAGCCCTCCTCAAACTGGGCATCTGGCTACCCAAAGCTTTCTCTGACAAAAACCTATGGCACTTTGTGCTACAAAGTATTCAACTCTGTATCCAGGCATGTCCAGCATGTGATGGTTGCTCAAATTCTTGGTGAATAAATGATATAGAAAATATGGGAAAACACTGGATAAGGCAGGGATCAAGCTTAAAAGGGCAATATTACCCTTGAACCTAAAACTACCACCTAGGAAATTGACCTATGTAAATAATTGATGCCAGGCTGGGATGGTTCAGTGGTTGAGTATCACACTATGAACCAGGAGGTCACGGTTTGATCCAGATCAGGGCACATGCCTGGGTTGCAGGCTCGATTCCCAGTATGGGGCATGTAGGAGGTGGCCGTTTAATGATTCTCTCTCATCATTGATGTTTCTATCTCTCTCTCCCTTTCCTTTGCTCTCTGCAATCAATAAAAATATATATATATTTTAAAATAACTGACAACGTGCTCAAAGATTTAGCTGAAAGTCTCACTCTTCATTGCTGTTTCAATAGCAAAATCTGGACACAATTTTAAGTCCTTCAGTTGGGCTTTGGCTAAATAAATGCACAACAGAATACTAAATAGCTATTTAAAAACATGGATGGAAAATATGTACCAGCATATCATATTATAATTCAAGGAAAACAGCAGTGTGTCCACTCTGATTACAAATAATGCTATACATCCTTCTATCAACAATGGTTTTCTGGATATAGGATTACTTTTTCTTCTTTCTGATTCTGAAAAAAATCTAACTTTTCTCCAATGAGTACTAATTATTTTTGTGATAAAAAATGAGGTTTTTGTTTTTAAAAGAAAGCATCTTGTCCCTTCACGTCCTACGTCTCTTTGGAGCCCCTACTCAGAGGCCATCCATATTCCCCACATTCCAGAGGCTGTCCACATAGGTATTTTAGCCTCATGTCACAAAATGGAGCCTTGGAAGGGAAAAACAGCTGCTTGCACAAGCAGTGATTTTAAAACTCAAACAATTCTCAAAATAAATAAATAAAGGAAATAGAGAGTGATAAATAAATAAATAAACAAACAAACCCCAAACAATTCTCAATATTTCATGCTGTTGGAGAACTTCCAATGGCCTGTTTCACTTTTCAAGATCAAGTCCCCTCAAAATTCTGTGCTGACCCTGAAATGATTGGCCTTGGGAGGACTCTGTCCTAGCCAAGAAAGAAGCCTAAAGTCAGCATATTCCCACTTACTTTTTTCATTTACTTGGACATTCCACAGCTGGAAACACACACACACACACACACAAAACACAGACATGCAGACACACACACACACACACACACACACACACACACACACAGCTGCAGCTATTCCCCAAGTCACCAAAAAGGGCCCAGCGCCTGCCAGCAGAGGCCCAGGCCTGCAGGGCTGGCTGGCTGGCTTCACGCCTGAGATGCTGGGTTCCCCTCTCCAGGGGGGCAGGCAGACTTCAAGTCCGGTGACTCCACTTCCTCCTCTCTCTTTCCTGGAGGTCCCCGCCCACATCCCGCCATCAGGTCGCTGAGAAAGTCACGTTCTAGTCTCAGAGCCATTCTGCAGTTTCTGGGAGGAAACGGGAGGTGAGGTGGCAGGAGCCCTCGCCCAGGACCAAAGGGCCCCAAGCTTGGTATCAGTCACTAATTAGGTGGCTAGGGGGGTAATTTTCCTGTTGAGTAGATCAGCTCTCATCTGTCAGAGAGGGTGTTGACCTAGAATGACGGGTTCCCCTCAGCAGTGTGGAGGAGGGTGAGTGCCCCGAGGTCCCTGGGAGTGCTGCAAAAATAAGAAAGAATGAACATGTATAGAGGGCACCCTAGGTGCTAGCACCCATGTGACATACTGTCTTATGTAACCCCCCAGCAATCCCTTATGATACGTGTCCTCGATCCCAATCTACAGTTTGAAAATAGGGGCACATGGTCTGCGAAATGCTTTCCAACATTTTCTATTCGTGATACACTTGGAAAATACACGTTTACAGCACACGTGGGCGAATGAGTGAGCACCCACCAGAAGCAAGTTGCCCACTGTCCCGGGAAGAGGGGCTCCAGCTCTCCGGATACCTGTGCCACCGGCTCCCTGCTCGCTGCCCCCTGGAATGAAAACCGGGAAGTTGCTCTCGGTTCAACAGATGCCCTGAATTTCATTCTCAGCTCTGCCTTCTATTGATTTCAAGCTAGTAGCTTTTTTTTTTTTTTTGAGCCTGTTTCCTCACCTCTAAGTGAAGCTAATAATAGTCTGCAATCACTAGGATAGTGACATGCGTAATCACTAGGACCCAACGTTCATCACCTGCACCAGGGACCGTTCTCTACGTTTCACTCGTGCGGCGCGTCTTAAACCCCCAGTCGGGCTCCGGCCCGGGGCCTGCGCGGGGGCGGAAGGCGGGGCGGGAGGCCCGGCGGGGAAGGGGGGTTCCGGGTTTTGCGCGGATTTCTGAGTACCCGGCCAACTGCGTCACCATCCGAAAGTGCAAGCCGGGGGCGGGGCGCGGCGGCTGGAAGCCCCGGCTTTCTTACGGAAAGTGCAAGGTTGGAGTTCCCAGCCGCGATCGGCGCGGCGAGCCTGTCCCCGGGCCTGGCCTTG
>NW_006297573.1:3012862-3037361 GCF_000327345.1 Myotis davidii
CGAGACTTTCTTGGCCCGGAGTTGGGGCTCTCCAGAACCCCGCGGTGCTGGCGGCGCCCTCGAACCGCACAGATGCTGGGGCGCAAAGTGGGGGAGGAGGGGTGAAAAAATAAGTTGGCACCGGGCAAGCTTCTCCCACTTCTTTCCAGCCCCGGTCGCCCGCCCGCCCGGCTCTCCCCATTGCACAATGCCTGCCGTGGAATTGCCGCGTGACTGTGACCGAGCCCAGAAATGTTTCCCAGGTTTCTCCAGCCGAGAAAGGAGCGGTTGGGTGGGACGTCCCGCCTTGACCCCAGGCGCCCTTTAAATCGTATTTCTTAGGGTGACCTTTAAAATGCAGAGGTTGACCTTTACAAAGAAAGAAAAGCCCAGTCGATCGCTGGCACACCCGCCCTAGGTTAGCGCTCCTGGGTGCAACTGGCCATTGTATTTTCAGACAGAAAAAGTGTTTCAGTCCTTTTGGAGGGAATTCAGGAGCTGGTTTTAATGGAGGATGGGAGTGATGCTTAAAGGTGTTGGAGATACAATCTTTTATTTCTTTTCCCAGTACAGAAAGAACTGGTTTGGTGTTTTTTTCCCCCAATTGTAAAGTGATCTCCTGCACCCCCCTAAGTCTCATTAGTACTCTCCTGGCACCATATGCAGTTATTACAGTATTGTTGACTGTATGCCCTATGCTGTCCTTTACACCCCCCTGTTTTGTAACTGCCAATTTATACTTCTTACTCCCTTCACTTCTTTCACCTTGTCCCTCACCTGCTTCCCTCTGGCAACCATCAGTTTGTTCTCTGTATCTATAAGTTTGTTTCTATTTTTGTTTGTTCTTTTATATTGTTCTTTAGATTCCGCATATAAGTGAAGTCATGCGGCATTTGTCTTTGACATTTCATTTAGCATTCTACTCTGTAGGTTCACCTATGTTGTCATTACTGGTAAGATTTTACTTATTTTTTCTTTTTGTTAATCTTCACCTGAGGATATTTTTTTCCCAGTGCTTTTCACAAAGAATGGGGGTGGGGAGAGGGGAGCACTCCAGCCACAGCAAGCCATGAACTGGTTGCCTCCCTCCCAGATGCACCCTAATGGACCTGAGGGCTAGAGGGAACCTGCAACTGAGATATGTGCCCTTGACCAGGAATCCAAACCCGTGACCCTTCGGTTGGAGGTCAAAGCTCTAACCACTTTGCAACACCAGCCGGAGCAAGATTTCATTCCTTTCAGAATACACCAGCCGCAACCTGTGAGAACACAAAGGACTTCAATGACAGTCTTGCAGGTGGCTGGACAGCTAGTTGTCTTTGAAGTTTCAAGGCTGACCAAGTATGTCAAAATGTCTAATTTAGGAACCAGTCGCCAAACAAGTAGATGTGAAAAATCAGAGGAATTAAAACCTTACAGCAATCATGAGTAAAACTTCATTCTTTTAGTGTTCTCTATGTACAGTATCATGTCAGCTGCAAATATTGACAGTTTTACTTCTTCCTTTCCAACTTGGATGCCTTTTAATTTCTTCACCCCCCCCAAAACTCACCACAGCTGTGAGCCTGCTCTGTATTTATGAATCTGTCACTATTTTCCACAATGATGATTATGATACAGTTGTAATCATACAATGTGAGTATGAACTTCTAATCCAAGAAGATTTGGAGGGGGGAGTCCAGTGATGGACAGAACATCAGATCAAACTCTGAAATGTCTCATTTTTTAGGTCAACCAGATACACTCTGAAATGAGGCAATCCTCTTCTCTAACTCTGTCTTCTCCACCCCTTCTCTATCTCTGCTATCTTGAAGGTGGGAAGGAATATGGGTTGCTTAACCTTATGGGTAAAAAGGGAAATTCAAAGTAAAACCACATTGAAAGGTTTTCACATACCAGCCAGAATGATAAAAATGAATCTGACCATTCCAAATGTAGAAAATGCTGTGCAACAGTGGAAACCCTTATACACTGTGAGTAGGAGCATACATTTGTCTAAACACTTTGAAAAATAGTTTGGCATTGCCTACTAAGACTGCATATGTACATATCCTATGACTCTTTGATTCTACTCCCAATTATTTACCCTAGACTAGAAGCATTGTTAATAATTTTTAAAAAACTGAAAGTAATCCAAATGTCTACTAAGGGCAGAATATGTAACTAATTACTGTATATTTGTAAAAGGGACCACTATACAAACATCTACATAGATAACACAAACACAATATTGTTTTGTCCTTTTTATTGAATGTATCGGGGTGACACTGGTTAACAAAATCATACAGGTTTCAGTTGTACAATTTTACAACACATTATCTGTACACTGCGTTATGTGTTCACCACCCCAAGTCAACTATCTGTTCATCACCATTTATCTCCTCTTTAACCTCCTCCACTTCCCTTTACCCCCACTTCACCCCAGCAATGAGTTATTTCTCTTTTTATTTTGTTTTGCTCAATCCAACCTCCTACCAAGTCCCCTCACCCCCCACAGCTGTCAGGCTGCTCTCTATTTATGAGCATGTCACTATTTTGCTTATTAGTACATTTTGTTCATTAGATTCCACATATGAGTGAAATCATATGGTACTTGTCTTTCTTTGACTGGCTTATTTCAGTTAGCGTGATACACTGCAGGTCCATCCAGTCTGTCACAAAGGGTAAGATTTCCTTCTTTTTACAGCCAAGTAGTATTCCATGGTGTAAATGTACCACTGCTTTTTTACCCACTCATCTACTGATGAGCACTTGGGCTGCTTCCAGATCTTGGCTATTGTTAACAATGCTGCAATGAACATAGGGGTGCATATATTCTTACAAATTAGTGTTTTGGGTTTCTGCAGATAAATTCCCAAAAGTGGAATCACTGGGTCATAAGGCAATTCAATTTATAATTTTTGAGGTAACTCCATACTGCTTTCCACAGTGGCTGCACCAATCTGCAGTCCACCAACAGTGCACACGTTTTCCCCTTTCTCCACATCCTCACTAATGATTATTTATGATTAGTTGATTATTTATGATAGCTATTCTGATGGGTGTGTATTTCTCTGATGAGAAGTGGTCTTGAGCATCTTTTCATATGTCTATTGGCCATCTCTATGTCCTCTTTGGGGAAGTGGCTATTTAGGTCCTTTGCCCATTTTTTTTTTAATTGGATTGTTGTTTGTTTTTTGGTGTTGGATTTTATAAGTTCTTTATAAGTTTTGGATGTTACAGGGATTCAACAGTAGAGTAGAGGTTTCTGAGAAACAAATCAACAATTTGGAATATGAGAAAGCAAAAAACACCCAACCAGAAGAGCAAAAAGAAAAAAGAATCCAAAAATATGAAGATAGTGTTAGGAGCTCAGGGACAATTTCAAGCATACCAACATTCACATTATGGGGTGGCATGCCAGAAGGAGAAAAGAGAGAGCAAGATATTGAAAACCTATTTGAAGAAATGACAGAAAACTTCCCCTACCTGGTGAAAGAAATAGACTTACAAATTCAGGAAGTGTAGAGAGTCCCAAACAAGAGGAACCCAAAGAGGCCCACACCAAGACACATCATAACTAAAATGTCAAAGTTTAAAGACAATAGAAATTCTTAAAAGCAGCAAGAGAAAAAAAAGTCAGTTACCTACAAGGGAGTACCCATACGACTGTCAGCTGATTTCTCAACAAAAACTTTGTAGGCCAGAAGGGAATGGCAGGGTATATATTGATTTCAGAGAGGAAGGGGGAGGGAGATAGAATCATCAATGATGAGAGAGAATCAATGATCAGCTGCCTCCTGCACGCCCCCTACTGGGGAACAAGCCTGCAACCCCAGGCATGTGCCCTTGATCGGACTTGAACCTGGAACCCTTCAGTCTGCAGATCGACACTCTATCCACTGAGCCAAACTGGCTAGGGCTAAAGGGTATTCTTTAAGAAGAAGAAAAGAAGGAAAAAAGGTAAAAAATATGAATAATAAAATGGCAATAAATGCATATCTATCAACAATTGAATCTAAAAATCAAAATAAACAAACAAGGAATCTAATGAACAAAATAAACTGATGAATAAAATAGAACCAGAGGTATGGAAACATGGAACAGACTGACAAATCTCAGAGGGAAGCGGGGTGGGAGTGGGAAGATATTAACCAAAGAACTTATATGCATATCTGCATCACCCATGGACACTGACAATAGGGTAGTGAAGGCCTGGGGTGGGGCGGGAAATGGTTAAAGAGGAGCAATGGGGTGAAAAAAGGAGATATCTGTAATACATTCAACAGTAAAGATTTTTTTTAAAGAAGTTTCAAAAAGAAAAATATTGGCCTTTATCTTTCTTATCTAGAATTCCTTTTGTACAGTATTGTCAGATAATCATGATTTTGAAACAAAGTGGTCAAAATGAGTGTTGTAAATTCCAAGTGAGTAGGCCCAAGGGCCAATGCTTGCAGGTTCAGGCCAGGGGCTGCTGTAGTCAAAAAAAACCTCACAGATCAGAGTAACTATGGACCAACCTTGAAGGAACTTACAGTGGGACCCACTTTTATAAATGTAAATAGGAAAAACCAGTTTTAGCAAGCCCAGGATCTGACAGAATCCAAGAAAGGGTGTAATTGGGCCCCAGGAAGAAGATCCAGGTACTATCTTGGGAAAACACCAGGTCCTATCCGTCAACGCATCTCTGTAGATCTCGCTTATTTTGCTGTCTCTGCCAGCCAGCTTTGGCTACATTTCCAGCCTCCATGGATCATACCATCTCTCCCAAAGGTGACCCCAAGGCTGGCTGCCTACAGAGAAACTAACCCTTACTTTTGGTTTCAATTCCAAGTTCCCATGCAAGAGACTGTAATTGGCATAACTGGGTCTGGTGTCAACTCCTGGTCAAAACAATGATAATCAAGGTAGAAAACCAGGATGCCATCCCCATGAAATGGACAAACTGCCCGAAGGTAGGAGAGAAAAGTCAAAGAGAACAGGAAAGCCTTTCTTAGTTAAAGGCCTGAAGGCAGAAATGTGCATGGTTGTGTAACACTGAGTAGGACAGTTAGTCTAGATATGAAGCTTGTGCAAAAGCACAAAGAGATAAACTTGGAGAAATAGCTTAAGGTCACATTGGAGAAATTCCTGCTTGTCCAGCTAAAAGGTTTAAGTATTCTGTAGAAAGAGACACTGTGGATACACACATGGAAGAAGATCCCGTGATGACACGGGCAGAGATGAGAGTAATGCAGCTACAAGCCAAGGAATACCAAGGAGGAGCAGAAGGAGAACCACCAAAAGGAGAAAGGCCTGGAACAGATTCTCGAGCAGTGGTTCCCAATGAGGGGCACATGCCTCACAGGGGGGCAATTTGATTTTTAAGGGGGGCAATTCAAGAATGGGTTATTAATAGTGAATTTTTTGCATTTCTTATGGTTCTAGGGGCCTCATATACAGTACATAAATATATATGGTGACATATTTATGCATTTCAGTTCTCTATTATATGTTTTGAAACTTTATTTGCTATTTTTTTCATATAACTTCAAATTATTATTATTATTTTAACAATTTCTTAGTGATTTATTCGTCACTTTCTCAGTATTTCAACCATCCTTTCTTTTACTTTTCTCTTTCATGGATGCTGTGTTCTTTGGAAGCTTGTTTAGACCAAGTTAATGGCCTTTTAGGCTTCCTCCACGTGAATAGGAGCTCATTTTTTGAATAAAAAGTATTATATGTCACAAGGGGGACATCAGGATTTTGGAGATGCTTAGGTGGCACATGACCAAAATAAGGTTGGAAACCACTGCTCTAGAGCCCTCAGGAGGACCCGACCCTGCTGACATCTTGATTTGGACTTATGGCTTCCTGCAAGCTATATAGGTTCAATGAGTTTAACCGTTTTGTGGTTTTTTACATGTTTTTTTTTATTGATTTCAGAGAGAGAAAGGGAGAAGAAGAGAGAGAGATAGAAACATCAAAGATGGGAGAGAATCATCGACCAGCTGCCTCTTGCACACCCGCTACTGGGGATCGAGCCTGAAACCCTGGCATGTGCCCTGACTGGGAATAAATCTTGGTTCATGGGCTCGTGCTCAACCACTGAGCCACACTGGTTGGGCAATATAAATGCTTTTTATTAAAAGCAGTTATACTCATTGCCCAGCTGGTGTGGCTCAGTGGTTAAGCATTTCTCTCATCATTGATGTTTCTATCTCTCTACCCATCTCCCTTTCTCTCTCTAAAAATCAATAAAAAATATATTTAAAAAAGAAAAATAAATAAATAAACACATTTATATTCATGAAGTCTCTGAAGGTCAGAAAGTCTATTTAAATGCTTATGTTTACTACACAGTAGTTTATAGTAATGAAAAGTTCAAAACAACCTGGATGCTCATCAATAGAATGACAGTCAAAGAATCAATGGTATATCTAGCCTATAAAATTTAATATCAGATTAAAGGGAACTATGTAAAGTGATAGTCACTAACATGAAAATATTGGTTAAATTATTAACAGAAAAAGACAAGTAAAGTAGCAGAATATGTATCATATAACTCCATTTATATTAAAGTATTTTAAAATACATAGCTTTTATTTGGTAGAAAAATTTCTGAAAGAACATTCATGAAACTGTTAAAGTGGTTTCCTCTGGGGAAGGAAGTGGGATTGATGAGTGGGCAGAGTGGAGGTGAAAAGCAACATTCACATTTTACTAGAGATGCCTTATGTTTAAAAAGAAAAATGTACAACTATATTAGTAAAAATTAAATAAAAAAATTAATTTCATATTCAGTAAGACAGGCATAAGGATATGTACCTTGCCTCAGAAATTAGAATAGTTCTTTTCATTTCTGAAACAGCTTGCAGTTTACAACTGATATAATTAACCCTTGCTGTGCTCCAGGTACCTTTTAAGACTTTCCACGTGCAAACTCATCTAATACTCATCAGGACCCTGTGAGCTGGGTACTGTTATTCTTTCATCTTGCTGGTGAGATGATGAGGAAACTGAGGCACAGAGAAGATGAATTACTGGCCCATGATCATAAAACCAGTAAGTGCCAGAGCTGGGATTTGAATGCAGGAATTCTGCCTCTTGACTACACATGTACAGAAGCATTTTCACATCTACTGTCTTGTGTGCCCCCAAGCACCTACCTGGTATTGTCCCCTATGTCACATGGAAGAAAACCAGGACCTATATATCTCAGTGTACTGTCACTGCCCATGTCATGCGTATACACTCACTAGACTTTGTGAGCTCCATTCTGCAAAAAAATTGTTTTGTTGTTGATTTTTGCACACTGGAGCAAAAAGTGATTTTGAATGCTCTTGTGATATAAAATATCCAGAAATTATTTGACACTAAAAAGTGGAGCCTAATTCTCCTTCCTTGGGTATGGACTGGACTTAG
Source organism: Myotis davidii (assembly GCF_000327345.1). NCBI lineage: Eukaryota > Metazoa > Chordata > Mammalia > Chiroptera > Vespertilionidae > Myotis > Myotis davidii. The sequence continues at coordinate 3,020,228 of NW_006297573.1, forward strand.
CAGTCCACCTCTAACCGAGAGAATAAAGCAAAAGTGGCACTGTGACTCAGAGACCAGGACATAATAAGCCTGATGGCTTCTCTCTCTCTCCCCAAGATTACTTGCTCTGAGGAAAGCCAGTTGCTATGTCATGAAGCGTGGTCCATGTGGTGAGAAAATGAGGCCTCCCAGCCAACAGCCAGCAAGGAACTAAGGCATTCTGCTTATAGTCACGTGAGTGCACCTGGAACTTGATCCTCCACCCTTAGTCCAGCCTTCAGATGACTGTAGCCCCTTTTCATCTGGTCTGTAACCTCCTGAGAGACCCTGAGCCAGAACCACCAACCTTAGCCAATTCCAAAACTCATGACCTATAGAAACTGTAAAATAATAAATGTTCATTGTTTCAAGCCACTAAATATTGGTGTAATTTATAACATAGCAATAGATAATTAATACAAGTGCTTTTTATTTTAAAATACACATGTATATATATCTGTAACTTGGATATTTATGAAATATATGGATATGCATGTTTCTTTTGCTTTTTCACACATATGATCTTTTTCTTAATTGGCCTGAAGCATCCATTTACCTAAGCGTGGTATATAGAGGTTGGGATTAGGACTGTTAAAGAAAGAATTAATAAGGAAAGGGTTAAAAATCAGCTGCTGACATCCAAAATAGGATTTTTAAAAATCAGATTAGTTATTTAGAAAGCCAGTGGGAAAATAGGTGAGAAAGAAGAGATTTTCCACATTCCTTTTACTACCATTGACATATCAAGGGTTAAACCTGGTAGACTATATCACGGAGTTTCCTTCTTAGTGTTATAGTGAGACAACTTGTCCACCTAAGATGACTAGACCACTGAGCTTGCTATCCAATGGCAGAACAAGGATTGATGTTGAAGAAGTGGGATGTTTAAGCCTTCTTCCCATTCCAACGGAGTTAGGAAATCCAGTCAATGAGAATTTTCTTAGTAGCATTGTTCTGAACAGTCTGAAACTGGAAACAATTCATTTTTTCATGAACAGTAAAATAGATAAATAAAGGATTGAGTATGAGAATCCTAGCCATGGTGATCAGACAAGGAAAAGCAATAAAACACATCCAAATTGAAAAGGGAGAAGTAAAACTGTCATTATTTGCAAATGACATGATACTATATATGGAGAACCCTAAAGATTCCACTGAATTTCTAGAACTGATAAATGAATTCAGTAAAGTAGCAAGATACAAAATAAATATATATATTAAAAAATCAGTTGCAGCCCTAGCCAGTTTGGCAAAGTGGATAGAGCGTTGGCCTGAGGACTGAAGGGTCCTGGGTTCAATTGTGGTCAAGGGCATGTACCTTGGTTGCAGGTTCCTTCCTAGCCCAGGCCCTGGTCAGGGCTCCTGCAGGAGGCAACCAATGTGTTCCTCTCACATTGATATTTATCTCCGTCTTTCCCTCTCTCTTCCACTTTTCCTAAAAATCAATGGGAAAATATCCTAGGGTGAGGTTTAACAAAAAAAATAACAATAAATAAATAAAAATAAAAAAATAATGGAAATTTAAAAAAATCAGTTGCATTTTTTTTTAAATATATTTTATTAATTTTTTACAGAGAGGAAGGGAGAGAGATGGAGAGTTAGAAACATCGATGAGAGAGAAACATCGATCAGAGGCCTCCTGCACATCTCCTACTGGGGACGCGCCCGCAACCCAGGTACATGCCCTTGACCGGAATCGAACCTGGGACCTTTCGGTCCGCAGGCTGACGCTCTATCCACTGAGCCAAACCGGCCTCGGCAGTTGCATTTTTATATACCACAAATTAACTATCAGAAAGGGAAACTAAGAAAACAATCCCAATCACAATTGCTTCAAAAAGAACAAAATACCTAGGAATAAATTTTAACCAAGGATGTCAAAGACCTTTACTCAGAAAATTATAACACACTGAAGAAAGAAATTGAAGAAGATACAAATAAGTGGAACCATATACCATGTTCATGGATAGGAAGAATTACCATAATTAAAATGCCCATTATTACTCAGAGCAATCTATAGATTCAATGCAATTCTTATCAAGATACCAATGGAATATTTCACAAAACTAGACCAAATATTCCAAAAATTTATATGGAATCACAAAAGACCCCAAATAGTAAAAGCAACATTGAGAAAGAAGAACAAAGTTGGAGGAATCATGCTACCTGATATCAAACTACACTACAAAGCCATAGTAATAAAAAAATCAAGGTACTGGCATAAAAACAGATATGTAGATCAATGGAACAGAATTGAGAGCCCAGAAATAAACCCACACCTTTATAGTCAATGAATATTTGATAAAGGAGGCAAGAACATACAATGGAGCAAAGATAGTCTATTTCATAAAAGGTGTTGGGAATATTGTATAGATACATGAAAAATAATGAAACTAGACACCTTCTTACACTGTACACAAGAATAAATTAAAACTGGATTAAAGACTTAAATGTTAGACTCGAAACCATGAAAATCCTAGAATTAAACCTAAGCAGTAAAATCTTGGACATTTCTCATAGCAATATTTTTTCTGATATATCGCCTTGGGCAAGAAAAACAAAAGAAAAAATAAACAAGTGGGACTACATCAAACTAAAAAGTTTTTGCATAGCAAAGGAAACCATCAACAAAATGAAAAAAACCCCCACTGAATTAGAGAACATATTTGCCAATGATACACCTAATAAGGGGTTAATATCCACAATTTATAAAGAACTTGTAAAGCTCAACACCAAAACAAAACAAAAACAAAAAACACACAAGCAATCCAATTAAAAAATAGGCAAAAAATAACAACAAAAAGGCAAAGGACCTAAATAGACAATTCTCCAAAGAAGATAAGAGGATATAGAGATGCCAATAGACACGTGAAAAGGTGCTCAAGATCACTAATCATCAGAGAAATGCAAATTGAAACCGCAATGAATCAAAAAACAACAAGTATTGGTGAGGATGTGGGAATGCAGATTGGTGCAGTCACTGTGGAAAGAAGTATGGAGTTACTTCAAACGTTAAAAATGGAACTGCCTTATGACCCAGCAATTCCGGTTTTGGGAATTTATCTGAAGAAACCCAAAACACTAATTCAAAAAGACATATGCATCCTTATGTTCATTACCACATTATTTACAACTAATGGCCCAGTGCACGGATTTGTGCACCCGCCATGTTTCACACAGACACCAGTTCTAAAGTTGTGCTACATTTATACAAAGGAATACTACAGGGCCATAAAAAAGAAGGAAATCTTACCCTTTGGGACAGAATGAATGGACTTGAAGAGTACTATGCTAAATGAAATAAGCCAGTCAGAGAAAGACAAGTACCACATGATTTCACTCATATATGGGATCTAATGAACAAAATAAACTAGTAAACAAAGTAGAAACAGATTTATAGATGCAGAGAACAAACTGACAGCTGTCATAGGGAGGGGAGTTGCAGGACTGTGTGAAAAGGTGAAAGGATTAAGCAAAAAAACCCCCCAGCAAAACAAAAAACCCAACTCATAGACACAGACAACAGCATGGTGATTATCAGATGAGTGGGAGTGAGAGTGCAAGTGTGGCGGGGGCGGGGGGAGGGTGGGGAGATAGAAGAGGATAAAGGGTGGGTAAATTTGATGGAGGGATACTTGAGTCGGGGTGGTGAACATACAATGCAATATATAGATGATGTTTTATAGACTTGTGAACCTGAAACTTATATTACTTTATTAACCAACTAGAGGCTCGGTGCATGAAATTCATGCACTTGGGGGGGGGTCCCTCAGCCCAGCCTGCCCCCTCTCACATACTGGGAGCCCTCAGGGGATGTCCTAGTGATGGCTTAGGCCCGCTCCATGCTCCCCTTGGGGAGTGGGCCTAAGCCGCAGTCTGGCCTCCCTTTGTCGGAGGTGACTGGGTGGTTGATCAGGGGAAGGCACCAGCCTTATCACCCTGCTGCTGCAGCCACTGCTAGTCACCACAGAATTGGTAGATGAGTGGACAACAAAGTTGTGCTACATTTATACAAAGGAATACTACAGGGCCATAAAAAAGAAGGAAATCTTACCCTTTGGGACAGAATGAATGGACTTGAAGAGTACTATGCTAAATGAAATAAGCCAGTCAGAGAAAGACAAGTACCACATGATTTCACTCATATATGGAATCTAATGAACAAAATAAACTAGTAAACAAAGTAGAAACAGATTTATAGATGCAGAGAACAAACTGACAGCTGTCATAGGGAGGGGAGTTGCAGGACTGTGTGAAAAGGTGAAAGGATTAAGCAAAAAAACCCCCCAGCAAAACAAAAAACCCAACTCATAGACACAGACAACAGCATGGTGATTATCAGATGAGTGGGACTGAGGTGGAAAAACGCTACATCACCTTCTTGGATTCTTATTACCCAAGTTACTAAGAATATTACCAGTGGCATACAGGGAGCTTAGCCAATGAACATTCAGAAAAGGTGTTTCCTATGTAGTTCACACCGATTCCCAGCTCGGCCCCTGCCCAGGCCTAAGGCCTTAGGCTGGGTGTTAGGCCTGGGCAGGGGACCCCAAGCCCCCTGTGATTGCTGGCTCCACCACTGCCCAGGCCTCAGGCCTCTGGCCGGGGCCTTAGGCATGGGCAGGGGACCTCCAGCCCTCTTTGATCGCAGGCTCTGCCCCTGCCCAGCCCTCAGGTCTCTGGCCAGGGCATTAGGCCTGGACAGGGGACCCCCAGCCCGCTCCGATCGCCTACCCAGGCCTCAGGCCTCTGGCTGGGACGTTAGGCCTGGGCAGGGACCCCCAGCCTGCTCTGATGGCAAGCTCTGCCCCTCCCCAGGTGGCTTCTGGTGCTGCCCGCCCCACCTGCAGTATGCAAATTTAACGGCCATCTTTGTTGGGTTAATTTGCATACTCTTCTGATTGGCTGGTGGGCATAGCAAAGGTATGGTCAATTAGCATCTTTGTTTTTTATTAGTGTAGATGTCACCCCAATAAATTCAGTAAAAAATAAAACAAGAATTATTTAGACTTAGTACCTAACTATTCTATATCCTGAATTTTAATTTAGCTGTGCAATAATAATGAGCATAGTTAACCAGTTAACTGCCATGTGTCCAAAATGGAAACTATTCCCACATGCCACGATATTTTGAATTTAATTTAAAACATCAATTTGCAATGAATTTATAAAAATAAATATATTACTCACAATTTGAGTGTTCTTGAATATTTTCAGTTGAAAATTCTCACATAAAAATGATTTTAAAGCATCTATAAATGCTTATGGTGTACAAAGGATTAATAAGCAAAAATGCATGTAAAGTCTACATAATGCCAATTCATTTTTTTGTGTGTGACAGAAAACAGTGGCTGACTGGATATTGGGGAGTAGAGATGAAGGATTATCAAGAGGTAAGAGAAAATTTTTGTGGAGGTAGGGTAATGAGTATGTTCACTATTTTGATTGTGCTGATGATTTTGACATGTATTTATGTGTTTAAAATTATCAAATTGACCTGGCCAGTGTGGCTCAGTGGTTGAGTATCAACCTATGAACCAGAAGATCTCAGTTTGATTCCCAGTCAGGGCACGTAGGGGGCATCCAGCAGGCAGCCAATCAATGACTCTCATCATTAATGTTTCTCTCGCTCTCTCTTTCTCTCCCTTCCTCTCTGAAAGCAGTAAAAATATTTTTAAAAATATTTATCAAATTGTACACTTTAAGTATGTAGACTTTGTTTTCAATTGTACTTCAATAAAGCTGGTTTCAAATATCTTGGGGGCAAGGGGATACACTTGTGCCTGCTTTTCTAAAACAGATTGGGAAAAATCTAAGCTTCGTGCATGTGGGATATGAGGCATTGATACTCTTGTCTTTTATTAGACGAACAGACTTTTCCAGTGACCAGACCTGGCTACTGGGCCAAGGAATGCTAAGAGGTTGTCTAATGAATCCCTGAGTTCTAAACATAGTCCTGCCTACACCATCTCCACCATGTAGCAACAAGCCAGTTGCTGCTAATCCTATCTAATAAAAGACAAAAAGGGTAATTGACCATACCTTTGCTACGTTTCCCATTGGCTAATCAGCGCCATCTTTGATGGCGGCTAATTTGCATACTGCAGGTAGGGCTGGCCAGTGCCAGACGCCATCCAGGTCCCGTGTGCGGCCCTGGGCATCTGAGCTTAGGTGGTGCAATCATGTCACCTAAGCTCTGCCTCAGCCGGGACCCCCGTGTGCAGCCTAAGCCCCTGCTCCCTAAGCCCCGCCCCCAGCCGGGACCCCCATGTGCTGCCTAAGCCCCGCTGCCAGCTGGGACTCCATGGTAATCCCAGAGCAGGCAAGTGCGGAGAGCGAGAAGCCCCCAGGTGGGCCTGCTCCTGGCGATCCCAGAGCAGAAAAGTACCCCACAGGCAGCACCCAGCAGGGCCTGCCCCCGGTCTCTGCAGTGATCCGGTGATCCATGAGCAGGAAAGCGCAGCCTGCAGGCAGCACCCCACCCTGGCCACAACTCAAGGGAGAGAAAAACACACAGTGGAGGCCAGGAGCCTGAGAGATCAACACAGAGGGGCACGTGCTCCAAGCCTCCATGGTGTCACTGGGGGCAGGCCCCCAGCAGACACACACACACACACACAGATATATCACCCCTTATCTACATATTGGTTCTATGGCCTGAGGAACCCCTAATGAACAGGTGGACGTCAGCTTCCATTTCATTGGAACCATGTCTATTATACTTCTTCTTTTCAATAGGAACACGCTGAAGCCAAGAGAATTTGCCTAAGATTGCAGCGTTAGTATAGGAGCTGAGACTAAAAGGTCAGCCTCCTGACTTTAAGACTAATGTTTCCCACACATGGGAGAAGTATATCTGTGTCTTATCACTGTAATAGGTGGGGAAGGGGAACAGCAGTAACATAAATGTTAGATTGTGATCAAGGTGCCTCAGGAGGGGTTAGGAACATAGTAACAGCTGTCCTGGAAATATTAAGGCACCATAGGGAATAATAAGACATTTGTCATCCTGCTGTCTCATTGAGTCAAGCTACTGGACTGAAGATGTTTTTTGCCCTGTTTTTTCCAAAGCAGGGCCTTTTCCAAAACAATTCAGTGTGATGATTACTCAAGTGCATTTTAATGTGTTTGCTAATGAATTTCCTTGGTATTGGAAAAGAATACCATTTTTCTTTTGTAATGTCCATTCCCCAAAGGAGCTCAAATTGCTGTCTCATTTTTTTTAAGTCACAGAGAAGTCCATACTAGGGATGCAATCGGGCTTTCTGTAACCCATAAAATGCCATCAAAATGGATATTCTGGTATACCCACGGGGTTTCCAGGAACCATACTGGAAAAAGTTTGTAAGTGATTCTGCATTTTAGGATTTCCATAGCTTTTCTGGAGCTCATTAAACCGGTAAGCGGTATGTGACAAGGCTGGGGGTTGGGGGTTGAGGTTAAAAAAAAAATTGAATAAATGAGAATGAGTTACCCAAAGCAGAAATTTAGTTTATAAGGGTTTGGTGGCTCTTCAACTTTGTAAGAAAGAAGTGGAGGTTGGAAATGAATGGTTTATAAGGTGATGACAGGGACTCCACAATTTGGTCACTTTAGTCTATCGAGGGTTGATGTCTTGCTAAGAAGGAGAAGGGGAACGAGGCTCTTAACTTTGTCCTGTGCTACAATAGTCTTTGAGGGAAATTTAATATAGCATTTTATTAGGGATTGTAATACTTTATATCAAAGGAGAAATTAAATGGGGCTTGGGGTGGGGAATTCAGTCCATTCTTAAGTTGGTGAGGAAAAATACTGGATAGGAGAGCTCTTAATGTGTTTTTCCTCATCAGAAGTGAAAAAAACAGTCAACATTTAAAAAATAGTATTAATTATTTTTTAAATGAAGTGCACCGATCTTAATTTCCAGTTCAATAAGTTTTGACAATTGCCCACACCCAAATAACTACCACCTAAATCCCAGAAAGTCCTCTCACCCTTTTCAGCGAGAGAGCTCTCTGGGGTGTTTTTTTAGAAGAGCACTAATCCCATGCATTAGGGCTCTGCTCTCATGGCCTAATCACCTCTCAAAGCCCCCACCTCCTACTACCATCACATTGGGGAAATGAGTTTTAACATATGAATTTTAGGGGGACACTGGGATTACGGTTGAGTCCCAAATGATTTTTAACACTAGTTGAATTGAATTACGGAAGTCCATTGAATCAGGTAAACCTCTTTCAGTTGAAAGTAACAGAAAATACAATCTATATAACCTTACATACAAACAGAATTATCAGAGAACTAAATGTTCTTGGGAGTAGTTTTGGCTTTAAGAACAACCTTATCTAGAGAGAGAGAGAGAGAGAGAGAGAGAGAGAGAGAGAGAGAGAGAGAGAGAGAGAGAGAGAGAGAAAGAGAATAGGATCCGATTTCTCCCTAGTCATCTCCTGGCTCTGCTGTTTTCCTGTGTAAGCATTGTTCTTGGACTGTCTCTCCAATCAATCATAGCAGCAATATAGCAACAGCAGCTCCCATCTACATTCTCCCAGGTTCGGGTGAACTAGGAAAGAGCACTTGCTTTTCTCCCAGCAACTTTGGCCAAAGACTAACTGGTTCTGTCTAATTCCATGCCAATCCTAATTGCAGTGGCTGGACAAATGGGTTCATTGATTGATTTAGGAGGAGTCATAGGTCCCATTCCTGAAGCCAGAGTTAGAGCCCACCCAAAACTCATGGACTGCAAGGAGGGGTGGGAATTTCTCCAGAGAGAAATTAGAATATGTTTACCAAAAGAAGAGGAAAATAGATGTTGAGGTGGCAAAACCCAGCAAATGTCCACTGCAGTGTTTCCCAACCATAATCTAAAAGTTGACATGATTTTGATTAAGCAACTAAGCCAGGAGATAGGCCACCGGGTAAATATTGTTACTGATACAGGCGTACTGATAAATTCAACAGACAGTTAACCAGCAGTAAAATTATAAAATATCACTAACTTTAGAGTCAGAAGACCTGGTTTGAATCTTGGGTCTATTTGCTATTTGCTAGCATTATGACTTTGGATAAATCACTTCACCTTCCAAACCACATTTTTCTAAGCCATAAAAATGGGATTACCTTAAGGTATAATTCTGGCACTATAGGGAATATAAACACATGAAAGCGTCAGGGTATTTACTCTGAAATCCTGGGTCATAACCTTTTCTGCCTTCCCTCCAAGTGACCCCACCCCAGACTTACTTTCTTTCCAGCCAGTGTTTGCTTTCCTGACCCAGGAAATCTTTGGATCATTGCGTTATTGAGCCTCCAAACTGTAGCCTCAACTATGTGATTAGAGCATGGCTCTCTCGACTCCGAGGATGGTTTCAGATTGGACTGTCATTGGACATGGTGGGCCTGACACAGGCAGTGGCCTGGGAATACAGCCTGGGGTAGAATACATAGATGAACCTTTCAGTTAGTGGCAATCGGCTGCTAAAATATTTGCTGCTAGTATTAGTGGAGAGAAATGGCATGCCCGGGCATAGGGCACGTAAGGGAAATGAATGCAACACAATTACAGTAATCCGTCATTAGCGAACATTGTAGTTCGTTATTAATAATTATCTATAACAGGATATTGTAAAAATTAAGTTATGAAATTTTTATTAAAACGTTTTTTACATACCGTTATACTGGCTGGGCTGCAAAAATATTCGTTGTGGGCCACATGTGGCCCGCAGGCCACAAGTTTGACATGCTTGGTATACTATTTGAGATGGCTTGAGATAGGCTGATGGTGATAATCTAGAAACTCCACTGTAGACTGCTCGCTGTCCACCTCTATGACTTTGTACCTGACTTATGTAGGTAGTAGAGGCAGAGCAGAACTTCTTCATGGGCATTTTTTGCTCTGGCCCCTGTCAGTTTGGGTTCTTCAGGGAGCACTAGGACTAGAATGGAGTTAGAAGTGCAAGCAACTTTTTGGGCACTAATATCTGTGGGAGGTAAAAGAAAGCGGGTGTAGGAGTGAGCAGGAAATCCTTTAACCCATGATGCAGGTCTGATACTTGCAAAAGGGAAAGGAAGGATGATTCAGTAAGTAGAGCTTCAGACTGTGATGTAGCTCTGAAAATGTCACAGAAATTCTACTTGAAGGAGTCCCACTTGCATAACGGTGGTCATGTCCTAGTATCTCTACTATGCTCAGTCATTGGCTGAGGACTGTCTAGGGAAATGCTGCATCTTAGGTGCTGGGGTGGATTCAGAAGGTGCTGCAGCTGGAGGCTGTCATCACTCTGCATTCCTTGAAGGAGGTTCTTTCTTGAAGAGAGGTCTGAGTGGCAGCCCCTGCTGCTGCCACAACTCCCAGCACCCATCTGACCATTCTGCCCTTGACTGTAATTATACTCACAGGAGGGAGGAAGAATGTTGTTGTGCTCCACACAACTGCCTTGGCTTCTTTTATGACTCCCTTGGGTGAACGCTCAGTAAGTCACTCTATACCTTGGGTTTCTTCACATTGAAATATTTCCGCTGCCAAAATGCTTTTCCCTCAGACACTCTAATGACTAGCTCCCTCATCTCCTTCAGGTCTCTGATCACATGTCACCTTATCAGTGAATTCTTCTCTGACTATCTAATTCAGGGGTGGGGAACCTTTTTTCTGCCAAGGGCCATTTGGATATTTATAACATCATTCACAGACCATACACAATTATCAACTTAAAAATTAGCCTGTGCCCAGCCAGCGTGGCTTAGTGGTTGAGTGTTGACCTATGAACCAGGAGGTCACAGTTCAATTCCCGGTCAGGGCACATGCCCGGGTTACGGGCTCGATCCTCAGTGGCAGTGATGATTCTCTTTCATCATTGGCATTCCTCCCTCTCTCTCCCCCTTCTTCTCTGAAATCAATAAAAATATTTTTAAAAATTAGCCTGCTATATTTGGTCAAACATTTAATTAACCCAGCCCTAATGCCTTGGCAGGGCCAGACCAAATGATTTCTTGGGTCTTATATGGCCCATGGGCTAGACATTCCCTAGCCCTGAGTAGCAACTGCCTCATAATCCTTATTCCCCTTCCTGACTTTATTTTTTTCCATAGTTCATATTTTGTGTGATTTTAAATGTTTGTTTCTATATTTATCAGCTAACTTCTTTGATTAGAATATAATTGATGTTGGGTCAGGAGATTTTGTCTGATGCTCTATCCCTAGTGCATCCCTAAAATAGTGATGGGCATATAGCAAATGCCATTATATATGTATCAAGTGGAAGGAAAGAAGTAAAGGAAAAAATGAATAAAATAGATATAACCACAGAAATCATCTAAGAATGGGTAGAGACCACTAAACCTTTCTCTTTCTCATGCAGACTTCATATCTAAGATGATCATCTAATCACTTGATAAAGGTCAAGCATCTAACCTTGTACAAGTCAAGAAACTTACAAAACTGTATCACTAAAAAGTGGAATTTCATGGTAAAGACATAAAAAATATTTGTTAACTGATTTTTTTTGTATCAGACATCATTTTACATGTTGTCACATATATTATTGCATTTACTCCTCCCAACAACACTTTTGAATGAGCAAAGAGACTGAATTAAAGAAGATACCCAATATCACATACACTACTGAAATTGTGGAAATTTAAATCCAGATTTGTTTGACAACAACAACAGACATTAATACTAAATAAGGGGAGAGTAGCCAAATTCCCTCACCATTTGATAGTAAAAATAAGAGTAGAATTAGAGTCATATTATTGAGGACAGAGTAAGGAATTACTTTTCCTATGCATGGCCTTCAGTGCTTACTATCATAGTTACCCAGTCCAAGGGGAATATCATCTTCTTAAATTGGGAGGGGGTAATTGGAGGGGTTGTTTTTTCCTTTATAAAGTCTGATATGGACTGAGTGTTTGTGTCCCCCCAAATTCATATGTTGACGCCTAACCTCCAATGTGATGGTATTAGAAGGTAGGGCCTTTGGAAGGTAATTAGGTTTAGATGAGGTCATGAGGAACCCCCGTGATGGGACTAGTGCCCTTCTTAAATGAAAAAGAGACATCAGTGTCCTCTCTCTGCCATAGGAAGACACAATGACAAGGTGGCCATCTGTAAGCCAGGTAAAAGGTCTTCAAGGAACTGAACTGGCCCACACCTTGATCTTGGACTCCCCAGTCTCCAGAACTGTGAGAAATAAATTTCTGTTGTTTAAGCCACTCAATCTGTGATATCTTGTTATAGCAGCCCTAGAGAACTAAAACAGTCTCAGAAGCATGTAGCCACACTGTGTCAGAAGAGTATCTTTTATAAGAGAAATCTATTCTTATAGTAGAATGCCAAGTAATAAAAACAGAAGAAATGATGGAATTTGAAAATCATCAGTGGATGTTAAAACTAGTAGTTGAATATTAGATGAAAAGAAAATATTAACATAGTCCCAAAAAACTCCCCTATGAATTATTTACTAATGATAAAAGAAAAATATATTTATAGCACAGAAATCTGGCAGGTACCATGTTCAAGTCAACTTCTCCAGTATTAAGACAAAAGAGTATCATGAGCCTCCTCACATGATGCACTGAGAAGGACACAATAGCACTTCTGTGGAATTCCTGCCCAAAATGTATAACCTGAATGTAATCATCAGGCAAGTCAGTCAAACCCAAGTTGAAGGGCATTCTACCAAATAACTGCTCTATACTCTTAAAAAATGTCACATTAAAGAAAGCCAAAGTAAGGCTGAGAAACTGTTCCAGATTAAAGATTAAAACGACATGAAATCGAAATGTAATGCATGATCTGAGACTGGATTCTTGCCCAGAAAAATAAAACCGATATTAGGACATTATTGGGGCAATTGCATATGAACCATGTGTTAGATAGTAGTATTATATCAGTGTTAAATTTCTTGCTTTGATCATTTTGCTGTGCTTACTTAAGCAAACAATCTGAAGTATTTAGGGGTCTCCTAACATAGGATGTCTCTAACTCACTCTCAGAAGTTTCAGAAAAAAATCATATATGCATACCAAAGAGGGAGAGAGGGAGAGAGAGAGAGAATGATAAAGCAAATGGGCTAAATTCTAAGTAGTTGGTGATGCTGGGTTAAGGGGATACAGGAGATCTTGTATTATTTTTGTAAATTTCTTCTAAATTTTAAATTGCATCAAAATTAAAAATAACAAAAATATGCTTTTAATCACAATCAAAGAACTTCTCTCCATGATGTTAATCTGGGGATTGGGGGAAACACTTAAGGTAATTACCATACGTTTTTGTCTCAGGCATTTAAATTATTTTGCAGATCAGAAGGACAAACTCAGGAGAGTTCCAGAAATTCACAGCACTAAATTTCTATTGGAAATGTAATTTACTGTTTTTCTCTAAGTGCTCCTCAGATATTACCTGAATACTGGCCATTTTATCAGAAGTGGTTGCTTGCAATGAGTCCTTTTGCAAAACAGAAGATTTTATTATTCCAATTTCATAAATGGAACTAAAATGTATGCAAAGAATAAAGGATGAAAGAAACAAAAGGAATCTACTCAAAATCATTTCAAGTGACTTGACCTCATTTTCTTCATCTTGATGTTAGTTTACAAGCATTCCACACTGGCTGTCTAAGTGACAGTAGTTTTGGCTAGGGAGAAAAAGAAAGGTATTTATTTTCTTATAGAGTAGTTATAAATTGGAAATCACATGTGGCTCCCATCTCTTCAATTTATTCATTTGCCAGTTTTCTAAATTACTTTTTTTCCTTTTCCATTTCTCTACATTAGACGTCTACCACTGTTTACTGAAAACTTTCTAGGTGCCATGAAAATATAAGAGAAGACTGGGACGTGGGTCTCTGTAGCAGAGACTATTCATTGTCTGTTCAACATCCATTTCTTTCTTTTTTTTAATGTCTTAAGTAGCATTTATTTATTTTTTTATTTTATTTTTTTAAAATTATATTTTATTGATTTTTCACAGAGAGGAAGGGAGAGAGATAGAGAGTTAGAGACATCGATGAGAGAGAAACATCGATCAGCTGCCTCCTGCACATGAGCCAAATCGGTTTCGGCAGCATTTATTTATTTAGGTGCAAAAGTGAATATTTATTTAGAATGATAAAAGAAATCACAAGTGACACATTTTTTTAAACAGTGGTTAAATGTCACAAAATTAAGAAAAGCATTACTGTTATTAACTATCTGATTTTTTGAACCTTTAATCATTTCTTCAGATGATCGACATCCATTTCTTTCTCGGAAACAGAGTACCTTTCTTGATCAGTGAATCAGTTTACTCCACTATAAAATATTTCCCAGCCTTCCTTGCAGATATGGTAGTCAATGAGAGAAAAACAAAGGCTGTAAGATGAACTTCTGGAAAAAGGACTTTAACATTCTACTGAGAGGCCTAACCTTTCCTATTCATCCTTTCCTTCTCCTTGCCTGGGACACAAATATGATGGCTTTCAGGAGCCATCTCGTGAACATAAAGATAAGGCCCACATCCTGGGGATGGCTAAAGGAGGGAAGAGCTAAAAGAGGCTGTGACTACGACGATAGGGCCCAAATCATCAGTCCTGACCTGCATTTTTCTGGGCCCCTTTCCACAGAGAGAGAATTCAACTTCTATCTTACTGAATCCATTATCACTCTAGATCTCTGTAGTTAGCAGCTGAATGCAATTCTTGAATTATATAGTCCCTGATTTTAAGAATTAATTGAGGAGAGAAGACTAGTACACAGAAACACACGTACAGAACACTTCTAGGTAGTAAATAGTTAAGAGACACTCCACACAAGCAATGGAATTCAGACATCACTGCAGTTAAATCCTCAGTTTAGCAGCTTAGCATATGTAACCTTCGGCAAATTATCTAAACTTTCCGAGCTTAAATTTTCCCCTTTTGTAAAATTAGGATGACAATAATTACCTTGTGTGGCCATGTTGGGGAGTAGAGACAATAGGCCTGGTACTTAATTAGTGCTCAATAAATGATACTAGTAGTTAGAAGCTATAAAAACTCACCAAAGGCCCAGCCAATGTGGCTCAGTGGTTGAGCATCGATTTATGAACCAGGAGGTCACAGTTTGATTCATGTCAGGGCACATGCCCAGGTTGAAGATCCGATCCCCAGTAGGGGGTATGCAGGAGGCAGCGATCAGTAATTCTCATCATTGATATTTCTCTCTCTCTCTTCCTCTCCCGTCTTCTCTGAAATCAATGAAAACACACACACACACACACACACCAAAGGATGAAATCTATATATGGAGTTGAAGTTGTCAGGAAAACCTTAGAGCCAGTAATTTGGATATTGTTGGCAGTGAAGGATGAAAATGTTCAGAGTGGATAAAGGAGAAAGGTATTCCACATGGATGAAAGGAAAGGCAAGTATAGCATGGGTAAAGGCATGGGGATTGGCTGGATATGATCTAGGTGAGATTACAAGGAAATCAACATAACCGACATTGTGGAGTTGAGGAAAATAGAGTGGCATGTATAGTGTGAGGTCAGTGTGGCATAGATGTCATGGGATAAGGTTGAAAGCCAAAGAGAAGAGCTGTGACTTGATATGAAAGGGAGAATCCATAAATTTTATACAAATGAATGATCAGAATAGATATAATAAAAACTCATCACATTAAGGTGTTCAGCTCTCCTGAATTATTTTCTTTTAGAACAAGTGACAAGGAAATGAGTTGGAGTGCCAAATGGAAGGTGAGTGTCTAATCCAAAAAGTTGCCATTAATTTAATGGAACATTTGTCTAATAGTAACATTAATCTAATTGTTAGAAAGGTGCTGTAGGGGACCTTGAGTCCACACAAGCTTTCATCCTGTGTCTTTTTTTTTTTTTTTGTATAAAACTTTGGCATTTAGCAGAGGTGTTTTTCACTAAAAAAAAAATTAATTAAGCCAATCAGACAAAATATATTTCTCTGTACAAACCATAAAACACCAGCAGAAACGCACCCATTTTGATTCTAATGGTATCTTTTTCTCTATCTTATTTTAAAAATCCACTTAGTAATGCCATTTGCTTCCAGAAAATATTTCACAACTTTTCGAAGTAAAGGTTGAGGTCCATTAACCAAGCCCTCCACTCCTTGGTTTTCACAGAATCACTGCATTGTATAATAAAGTTAAATTATTATTGCTTTTCCTATATGTTATAATGGAAACTGGTAAACTAACCTACCTGTCAGAGTTCTTATAGGACTATACTTCCCAGATACAGCCCATTCACAATTTCCAATTTGAGAGTTCCTCTCTTCCTTCTCATAATCTGAAATAGAGTATGTAACAGAAAATAGAAACAAATGGGTATAAAGCTTGGCTGAGTAATCACATCTCTGAGATGTCACGGAAAAGGCACAGAGATGGAGTGAGAAGACTTGACCTTGAGTCCTGACTCTCCCAATAAGATGAACGATGTTGGGGAAGACAGATGTCCTGAACCTCAGTTTTTTCTCCTGTAGAATAAAGAGTATAACACCTTTCTATTTCAAGAAGTCCTTCCTTGGAAGGATTGCGTAATGTGTGAAAAGTGCTCTGTAAGACTTAGAGTTGTAAAAGTGTGCTGTTTGTAGTAGCTCTTGGAGTGCCTACCCACTAGGTTCCTTTCTTTGGGAAGAGTCCCCATCACACTCTTCCAGAGGGTGGACCCACGCAGCCATATTGGAAATAATCATGGTGATAATTTAAAAACAAGAGCAAGGTCGTGTCCCGGAGCAAATGGAGTGAGCAGCTGAAACTAATAGCACCCACCCCGAATTGGTGAAATTGCTCAGCTGGTGAGACAGTTTGCAGCCGGGAAGGGCAGAACTCCCTTGGAAAGGTAAAAAAAACCCGGAGATTTGGGCAGGAAAGTTTGCCGGACTTCTGAGCCCAGAGGGTCGGAGGGAGACCGCGTGGCAGACAGCCGCGTCCCTTGGGACAGGCACAGCCCCTGACTGGGGAAAGGCGATCCACGCGATTCCTGGCGCCGGGGGGATTTGAGAGCTGGGTTCTGTGATCTCTCGCCGAACTGTGCATGGGACATTTCGGATACAGACACTCACCTGCGCTGAACAGAGGGAGTGGGTGCGGAGGAGTGGAATCTGGGGAGAGACTGAGGAGAGAAGGGGGGCCAGGAGAGGTGGAAGTGTGA
>NW_006297573.1:3043479-3044668 GCF_000327345.1 Myotis davidii
TAAAAAAAAATAATAAATAAATTTTGGTTGCAAAAAAATATATATATAAAAAAAATAAAATAAAAACAAGAGCAGAGGTTGGGATGATGAAAAAGTTCTAGGGATGGATAGTGGTGAAGGCTGTGAATGGACTTAATGCTAATGAATTGTACACTTAAAAACAGTCAAAGTGGTAAATTTTGTTATGTATATTTTCCATAAAATGTTTTTTAAAACTAAGAGATAACACATATGAGCTATTCAGAGTCTTATGTGCCCTTCTTATATTCCTTTGCAAGAATATTTTATTTCAGAGAGAACCAAGATGGCGGCGTAGGGTACAGATCTGTGCGTGCTGCCTCCCACAACAACACTGAGAATACCAACTATAGGACAAAACAGCTATCATTCAGAACCACGGGAAAGCTGGCCCAGTGGAAGTTCTACAATGGGAAGGAGAGAAAGAAGAGCATTGAGACTGAGTAGGATATGCAGAGGCGCCAAGAGCGGAGGTACAGAGTCACGTGCCAGGCGGGCTGCAACTGGATGCGCCGTTTTTTTTCAATCGAAAGGGGTTACAAACTCTCGAATCCAATGAGCTTGTTTGGGGCGGGATTCTGAGGTCCCAGACCCCTACAGGGAGAGGCGGCATGGCCTTGCAGTGGGTTGGAAAGCAAGAGCGGCTTTCTTGTGGAGCTGCTCACCGGCACTCGAGGACGCGGAGACGCTAGTCTCAGAGAGGCGAGGAGCTGCGGATACGCCATTGCTGTTTGCTCCACCCTGGTGACTCCCTGAGACCCTGCCTACTTGATTTATATCCCCGCCCAAGCTGTGTGGGGATATAAATCCCACATGTGCTTTTGCAGCTTAACCCAACAAACTGCAGATTTCAACTCCTTGCACCCATAAGGGACACACTCAAGAAGCAGAATCAGGTTCGGAAGAAGCCGGAACCGGACCCGGCTGGGCCAGCAACATGGAACCACTGTACCAGCAAACGCACAAACAGATCCACCAGATCCAGTCTCACAAGGGACGCCGGGAGATGGCAGACAAGCAGTCTGTGCACTTAGTAGAAAACAAAACCCAAGCAAGCATACCAGAAATTCAACCAGCAAGAACGCCTGGAGATTTTGTCCAGCAAGGAGCCGCCCAACAAAAGACAGAATGCCAAACTTCGTCTTGCTGAGACGGCCCCCGTGAGGCTGAG
>NW_006297573.1:3045150-3049437 GCF_000327345.1 Myotis davidii
GTCCACTGTATAGGTACTATTTTTCTTCCTATAACTAAAAGGTCATATGCCGGGAGACACTTTTAGACAATGCAAATACATTCTTCCTCCTCAGACTTCCCCCACTCTCAGATTTATTGAGCAACCATTCATGATTCTTGCTTGAACCCATCTTTACTATGATGATGGAAAACGGTCATTTTCCAGTTCACCATTCCCTCCACAGCATTAGGATTTTTTTTTTGATTTTCTTTATTGATTAAGGTATTACATATGTGTCCTTATCTCCCCCATTGCCCCCCCCCATACCCCTCCAGAGAGGTAGGAGGAGAGAGAGAGAGAAACATCAATGATGAGAGAGAATCATTGATCAGCTGCCTCCTACATGCCCCACACTGGGATTGAGCCACAACATGGGTACATGCCCCGACCAGGAATCAAACCATGATCTTCTGATTCATAGGTCTACGCTCAACCACTGAGCCACACCAACCAGGCTGCACTTTGTATTTTTGAATTTTACTTGAATCCGTTATCAACAGAACTTGTTTTATTTAGACTGCTTGCTTCAATGACCTTTGTAATTTGAAACCAAATAAACTCAAATTCTTTTAATAAAGTATTTTAGGAGCAAAGAGAACCTTTATGTTAAAAAATATCTAGAGCATTGTTCTTTATAACAATTAAACATTGGAAAGAACTGAGCAACCCAATAAGTAGGGAATAACAAATTATACTATGGCCATTTAATGGACATAGTACGTACTCATGATGCTGCATAAACAGAAAAGCTGTATATAAGTGGAATAATTGCAATAGGGAAAATATATCAAAAGCTGGGATGGCAGGAAAGAGGTGTGTGTGTGTGTGTGTGTGTGTGTGTGTGTGTGTGTAAGTGTGTAAGTGTGTAAGTCTGCTTGAATATCTCTGGGGACAGAAGTGCCAACGGCTCTCCTTATCTTTACTTACCTAGTTACAAAGTTTTCCCATATGTTATGTCTTTAGTTTCTTCTCCCTAGTTCTAGTTCTCTCTTTTGGGGTCAAGTCTGTCCCTTTTCTTCCCCCCGCCCCACCCCCCGATATTTCTTTTTATCACAGCAGTAGACAATTGACCTGACAGTGCAGTCACTCATCACAGTCTCTGCTCCTTCTCCGTTGTCAAAGGCTGGGAGAGTCATTCTTGGGGCACCAGTAGGTCTTCTTATCAGATACCTTTACCTGAAATGAAAGCACTTCTTTTTAGCCCCTACATTTCTCTGTTCTTTTAGAAAAAAATATCTCCTGTGGTAAATTAGAGGGTATTCAGAAGTTAAAAAGTAGGAAGAGAGTAATACAAAGACAATAAAAAAAAATGCCTGTTACTCTCACATGATTTCTCTGAAACCGGGTGACTAAGGATCCTCTTAGTCTTCTAGGACATGTTTTAAAGAAAAACCTAATTTAAGATACTGTAGTCTTTGCTCACACAGGTCAAATAAGGCAGTGAGTGCTACTTGGAGGCTGCTGTAGGATCCTTAGTCATTACTTACTTGAATCTTAGGTGCTCTGATGACTGGTCATTTTTAATGCATGACTGCATCAGCCTTCAAGAAGTTACTGTATCGGTATCTGGGATCAGAACACATTTGCTAACATATGTGTCAGGTGGTGAGGACTGAAAGTATGTTTTTTCCAACCACTGCTCACAGGCACATCCATGCAAATGAAGTCGTCCACCAAGGACACCTTGTCTTCAGCTGTCCTACTTTCAGGATTTAACCATATTAAAGGTTCATGTCTGGCAGTAACCAGCTTTCCACTTCTCTTCCTAGTGAGGTGCACATTAGAACCCACAGAAACAGGCCTGACACACAGGCTCTGCTCATCTGAAAAAATGATTTCCATCATTGCCCTCAGCTCCAAACACTGCACATGGAACATATTTTATAATCTAGCTCCTGATCAAACTGGGTTCTGCTCCAGTTTAATTGACCAAGGCTGCCATTCGAAGCAGCATCGGTGGAACCAGTGTGACCCACAGGATGGAAATCTGAAGTGCAGCAGGGCCTAGGGAGGAAAGAGAGAGCCGCAGGAGGGAAGACCAGAGCATATGCAGGAGATGGCACATAATCTGTAAAGCATTTTCAAAAGTGATGGGCTTGGGGGAAGAGAGGAGAGAAATAAAGAAAATGTCCTAATAATTGAATGGCAGAGCTAGAATAGCGCATTTACAGCCAAAAAATGCTCCTACAAAAAGCTCTTCCTGGATGCACAGACCTGCATGATAATGGTAACTCTCAGGCAACGGCTCTGGCTTGTGCACATGGTCCTGGTGCCTTTGACACAGTGTGGAAAGAGCACAACAGAATGCCCAGGAGGCATCTGGACAACTCATAGCAAACAAAACGCTGAACACTCTGTCACAGAACCCCATTAAAACAAAGTTGATCTATTACAAAGTCACATTTTCCATTTGTCTGCTTTATGAAGTCAGCAACGCTGGAGGGTGTCTAGCAGAATCCCTCCTCTAGGATGACAAAAGGGGAGCATGCAGCTTCAGGGAGCAGAGGGAAGGACTGGCCAGAGCCCTCCCACCCATTCGGAAAATGCACACACACACACACACACACACACACATATACACACACATGGCCAGCTTGGGATTTTAGTTGCTAGGTTGTGCCAATCTTACTCCATCTTGAAATAATGTCCTCTTAAAATACAGGCTCACAGATCTCCCCAACCATGAACTGTTACCCCAACAGGACCAGGATGACATCCTCCCAGCAACAGATACCAGTTTCTCACGCAACCAAACAATCCACTTGCCACCATTTTTATTTGCTAATTCCCTCCCACATGGGTTTAATTCTCTCTTTGAAGAGATAGAAGCCACTGTTGGCTGTCAGATTCTAGGCAGGTACTATGTGGCTGTAAAACCTCCAGAAATGCTCCAGAGAGGCCATGGTGCCAATCTGTGTGACATTCTGGTCACAGCTCTGAGCTGGTGGGACAACCAGGGGTTTCCCTCGAGTACCAACATGAGTGGTTGTACTGCAGGGGACGTCCTGCTGATCCAGGGACAATAGTCTTCCTCTTCCTGGTGCTCTGATGCGTCTCTTCCCATTTTTTCCTTCTCACCATCTTTTTATATGTTGTTTTCTTCATTCTGATCATGGTCCCCACTGTCATCATATTTCAAGGACTTGAACTTGTTCATCTACATGATTCTGTTGTCACCATTGCTTCACTGAGTGAATCTATCATTTCATTTTTTTTTCATTTAAATTCTTTATTGTTGAAAATATTACATATGTCTCTCTCTTCCCCACATTGACCTCTCCCCAGCTGCTCCGACCCCCAATCTATCATTCTATACATGATAATATCCAGGGCCGGCTTCATGGGCATGTGAACTGGACACAGGTCCCTGGGCTTAGAAGGACCCCTACTGTCACCTTGAAAGTCTTAATAATTTTTTGAATGAGAGAACCCATTCTGTCATTTTGTATTGGACCCCACAAATTATGTAGCCCAGACCTGAAAATATTTTAAACAGCTTTATGTCAAGCCTCCCCACTCCTTTGGACATCCTTTTTATCTGACCTGGTTTGGGGTCTTTTTAAAAAATATATATTTTTATTGATTTCAGAGAAGAAGGGAGAGGAAGAGAGAGATAGAAACATCCATGATGAGAGAGCATCATTGATCAGCTGCCTCCTGTACATCCCCTTCTGAGGACCAAGCCTGCAAACCCGGGCAAGTGCCCCGATGGGGAATTGAACCATGACTTCCTGGTTCATAGATCAATGCTCAACCACTGAGCCACGCAGGCTGGGGCTGGGCTGATTTGGGATCTTTCAACCATCCTAGTTGTTCTTTGACTTTTGTTCCTAGAACTCACCACAGACTCTAAATATGGTCTAGTCAGTGTGAATTATATATGGATGCCTCAAACACTGTTCTTATAAAGGTTCCCAAGTTTGTGTGATTATTTTTATTTTATTTAGTTTTTAAATTTTTTTTATTGATTAAGTTACTACATATGTGTCCTTATCTCCACATTACTCCTCCTATCCCCCAACTCATGCACTCACCCCCCTGTTGTCTGTGTTCATTGATTAGGTCTATATGCTTGCATACAACTCCTTTGGTTGATCTCTCCCCTTTACCTTCACCCTCCCCTACCTTCCCTCTGAGGTTTTCTTTTATTATTATTAAATCTTTATTGTTCAGATTATTACATTTGTTCCTCTTTTTTCCCCCCATAACTCCCCTCCTCCCAGTTCCCACCCCACCCTCCACCTCACTTCCCACCCCCTCTCCTCA
>NW_006297573.1:3049642-3050819 GCF_000327345.1 Myotis davidii
TTGCTCCACATCTTCTCCAGCACTTGTCCTTTGTTGATTTGTTGATGATAGCCATTCTGGCAGATGTGAGATGGTACTTCATTGTGGTTTTGATTTGCATCTCTCCAATGATTAGTGACTTTGAGCATGTTTTCATATGTCTCTTGGTTTTCTGAATGTCCTCTTTTGAAAAGTGTCTATTTAGGTCCTTTGTCCATTTTTTGATTGGATTGTTTATCTTCCTTTTGTCAAGTTGTATGAGCTCCCTATAAATGTTGGAGATTAAACCCTTATCAGTGATAACATTTGCAAATATGTTCCCCCATGCAGTGGGCTTTCTTGTTGTTTTGTTTATGTTTTCCTTTGCTGTGCAAAAGCTTTTTATTTTGATGTAGTCCCATTAGTTCATTTTCTCTTTAGTTTCCATTAGCCTAGGAGCAGTATCAGTGAAAAAACTGCTTCGGTATATGTCTGAGATTTTGCTCCTTGTGGATTCCCCTAGTATTTTAATGGTTTCCTGTCTTATGTTTAAGTCCTTTCTCCATGCTGAGTTTATTTTTGTGTATGGTGTAAGTTGGTGGTCTACTTTCTTTTTTTTGCATGTATCTGTCCAATTTTCCCAACACCATTTATTGAAGAGGCTGTCTTGACTCCATTGTATGTTCATGCCTCCTTTGTCAAATATTAATTGAGCATAGTGGTTTGGGTCGATTTCTGGGTTCTCTATTCTATTCCATTGATCTATATGTCTGTTCTTGTGCAAATACCAGGGTATTTTGAGAACAGTGGCTTGGTAATACAGCTTGATATCTGGTATTGAGATCCCACCTACTTTGTTCTTCTTTCTCAGGATTGCTGCAGCTATTTGGGGTCTTTTTTTTTTTTTAATTTCAGATGAATTCTTGGAAAGTTTGTCCTATGTGCACTTGAGATGGTCCGTGAAATATGCTGTTGGTATTTTAATGGGGAGTGCATTGAATCTATAGATTGCTTTGGGTGGTATGGACATCTTGATGATGTTGATTCTACAGTGGTTGGCAAACTACGGCTCGCGAGCCACATGCAGCTCTGTGGCCCCTTGAGTGTGGCTCTTCCACAAAATACCACCTGTGGGTGCGCACATACAGTGCGATTGAAACTTTGTGGCCACACTCAAGGGGCCAAAGAGCTGCATGTGGCTCGCGGGCCCCAGGTTTCC